>NW_022992263.1:247729-399269 GCF_902827175.1 Gymnodraco acuticeps
GAGGGCGATCAAGGAGGGCGATCAAGAGAAGAGAGAGAGTAATGTAACTTCACATGTGTGCTAACAGTCCAGCCATGAAGACATCTACGGGAATGTTTTGAGATTTCTTCAAATGCTGTTGCCATGGCAACAGCATTTGAAGAAATCTCAAATCTCAATGCTCACCATGAAACACGGTTCTCATAACTTCAGTGAAAATACTCGAAATGGCCCAAAACTTCACAGGTTTGGTAACGATGCAGCCATCAACACATCTAAGCGTATTATGGGGTGTCATCAAATACCATTGCCATGGCGACAGATAATTCACCATCAAGTTAGTTCAAAAGTTTACAGTCAAAATATTCTGCTGCTTTCCCAAGCCTTTTTACTTTATTTTCTCATCTTAATACAAATGTATTCACTGCTACTTACATCTGATATTTAACTCCTTCAGCCTATTTTCAGCTGCAGAAACCATTCAACCATTATATTATTCAGCTATTTCAGGACATCAAGGCTATACATGTTGTTGTTTATACCTTTTTTTAAACCTTTTCTTTGAAATATTAAGCTTTTTCTGCATTTTTGTAGCTAAAAGCAGCTACCATTCAACTAATAACATATTCAGCTTTTTCAGCTAAATTCAGCCATAAATGTTCACAGTTTACAGCATTCGCACACATTTTCTGCAGGAAATGCATTTTATAGTTTCATTTGAAATCCAATGTGCTGGATTACAGACTCAGACAGGGGCGGACTGGGACTAAAAATCAGCCCGGGACGCTCGATCGGCCCACTTCGGTCCCGCCGGCCCACCTCGGTACCGCAAGTCAATACCGCTAGTAAATTGTCAGCGGCCCATTGGGATTCGTCCCGAACGTCCTCCGAGGGCCGTACAAATGATTGAACTCAACCTCAACTAAAATCACAGCCCATTCATTTCGCCTTTCTTTCATGTTGTGCAAAGAAAAAGCAACCTCTTAATCCAGATATCTTACCATGACTTGTGCATGCATCCATGCATGTGCACGGTTGTGGCATGACCACCAAAACAGAAAGATATGGACACAAGATGTGTGCAAATGTATTTAGTATCCTATCCATGTGAACACATGATTTAAGTGGGGGGGGGGGGGGGGGACCTAACCTCCTGGGGGTCCGGGGGCAAGTTAAAAGCATCAATCTGGTGCACTTTGAGAACAACATTAGGAGATCTATGGATACATCTCAACACCCATATGAAACAGACCTGTAAGCAGATTCTTCTTTTTGGATATTTTACAAATCACTCCCCTTTTAAACTCTATTCTTGTTATTTTTAACAACTTTTTTGTTACTGTCATGTAGTATTTTATAGCCTACCTGTTTTTCATTTAGTCTCTAATGTCTAATTAATAACTATAATGATCATATCAAGGTGTGCCTTAACTTCCTCACTGAGCTGAGGTTATTTGAGCCTCTCAGGAGAGAGTTCTCTTCCACCTGGTTGTAGAAAAGCTCTTTAAATTCGTTAGCATAGATAGCTAACCAGATGCTAATAACAACAGATCGCCACTGTGCTTACAACTAAAGACACAGCCACGCAAACACTGCGGCATGTGTACGGCTCCTTATGGGTACTGCAGCATTTGAAGAGCTGGAGCGGCGTTCCGGTGCTCTCCGTCAGCACTCTAGTTTACACTCCTTTCAGACAAGACATATACCACGTGAAGACACGTTACGCTCATGTTGTGGTCAAGGAACCTGTCCTTGACCAGGAAAAACAGACACTCGCTTGTTTAATTATTTTGCGGTCTAGATTTCTTCTTCTTTTTTGAAGTGAGAAGTTGTCCGTCCGTCCGTCCGTCCGTTTGGAGTTTATGTGTGTGTGCTAGAGACAGGAGGTGTATGTGTGTGTGTTGGTGATATCTGGGTCAAGGAGTTTATGTGTGTGTGCTGGAGACAGGAGGTGTATGTGTGTGTGTCAGGGTATCTGGCTCATGGAGTGTAGGTAAGAAGGTTTATATATATATAGGATTACTTTTAAAACAGTCTCAAATAATACATGTTCACTTCAATACAGTTCAAGATAATACCCGTTTACTTTAATACAGTTTAGAACAATATCGGTTTGCTTTAGTATGAAACAGTAGGGCTTCAGTTTCTCACTCTCACCACGGGAGAGCAGTACATAATCCTTTTAAAAACAGAGCAAACCTAAAAGCTGTGCTAAGGAGACAGTATATGTCATTAAGAAACATTTACTCATGCCTCATTCACACCAACGCAACTCCGGTTTAAGCTCCGTGCTAGAGCTTTTCAGGTTCAGAACCGGTTCTTCAGTTTAGCTCGGCTCTTTTCACACCGCCCAGAGTCCGACTGGTGCTGTGTCATTGCGTCATCGTTTGCGTCATGACGTAACTGTTTGCATGCCTGCTTCATAAAGCCAAACCGCGCGGAAACCACTCACAGCTCACACCGATAACAAGAACAATGGCCGATTGTGTTTAAGCGCTACTCGTTTTGGTTTTGCTCTGTCGAAACGAAATGGAAGAAATGGGACGACTTTACTACCAACTTTACAGTCGTTACATGCTACATTCAAAACTGCTTTACAATCGTAATCATCAACGACGATTCCGATTCCCCCTGCCCCCGCCTCGACGTAAGCGTGACGTATGCAGTGCTTTTGCTCTAGCCGGACAATTTTTTGGTGCTTGAAACAAACCGGATTACGGAGCTAAGAGGCTGCTCCGCTGCGGTGTGAACAGGAAAACCCGGTGCTTTTCAAGCTCCAGCTCCGAACCGGCCCTGAAACACCGTTGGTGTGAATGAGGTATTAGTGTCGTAAAGTAATCAGATTTGTTCTCATTTACGTTCAGGCCTACTTACAGTTTGGTTCAGTTGCTAACACACTAAAATGATACATAAAACACAATTATTTAAACTGATACCCAAAGAGCAAAACCTCAGCTGAGACCTCCAAATGTCTAAACAAACGTTTAGCTCTGCACCCCATTTTCAATTCAACTTGGCACTTGTTGCAAGACACTGCACCCGGTTCTCTGAGTAAGACATAAATCTGACATTTTCAAAACACTGCCATTAAAACCTGTTAAGCGCCATAGCCCCCCAGGCTTCCCCCCCCCCGTTTTTTTTTTTTTTCACGAAACTGTGTCTCAGGGCTTCTTAAAATGTAATAAACTATGAATGTGTCATACTCACTTAACGGGAAGAAACTCAGCTAACTGACGATATGAATCATTTTTACAGAAACAAAACTCAAGTCTCACAAGAAGCGTCTAAATCAGGGGTGCCCAACCTTTTTTTAACCAAGAGCTACTTCTAAAGTTGCCAGTCTGCCGAGATCTACCAGTCCAAATAGAGAGGAGGGGGGGGGGGGGGGGGGGGGGGGGGGCTGGGGTGCTAGCGAACTGTCAACTGGGGGGGAGCCTCGCTGCGGGGAAACGGCGGACCTCTGTCGGTGCAACTTCAATGATGCCTTTTAAAAACATAACAAATTAAGGGCGGCATTCAGCGAATCGAGCAGGCCCTTGACTGTTCTGTGATTCTCCAGATTCTACAGATGGCCAGTCCGCGGAGGGTGGAAAATACATACCGGAAGTAAAAAAAGACGTGCAACGGGACAGTGTTCCCACGGGAAACAAAACTTAAAATATGATGTAACGACAGCAGGAAACAAACTAAGTCGCTGAGAGGCTGAGGCCGGGCCTGTTTGCTGTTGTATGACATGCTAAAAAAGTACTCGCTGAGATCTGAAGCTCTGTTTCGTAGTATGGTAGTTTAATGAAAAAACTCGGTTCTCAGACATATACACTGTTATAATCAAAGCAATTGTAATCTTGCGGTCAACAAAAAGTACAACGGCCCCGTGTCACCCTCTCTTCCACACACCCACACCTCACAACAGGATTATAATGAGTGCCACCCATACCCATGTGACCCAAGCCAACCAATCAATATTGATCATGGCTCCTACACACCAGCCTCTAATTATTAGGATAGTATACATAATAATTACTAACAATTCAAATGGGAGACATGTGACAATTATAGCTTAGTAATCAAGTCCATGCAGTTCCAGTTCATGTACAAAAAAGTATTTAGTCAGCCACCAATTGTGCAAGTTCTCCCACTTAAAAAGATGAGAGGCCTGTAATTTTCATCCTAGGTATACCTCAACTATGACAAAATGAGAAGAAAAAAAAAATCCAGAAAATCACATTGTCTGATTTTTAAAGAATTTATTTGCAAATTATGGTGGAAAATAAGTATTTGGTCAATAACAAAAGTTCATCTCAATACTTTGTTATATACCCTTTGTTGGCAATGACAGAGGTCAAACGTTTTCTGTAAGTCTTCACAAGGTTTTCACACACTGTTGCTGGTATTTTGGCCCATTCCTCCATGCAGATCTCCTCTAGAGTAGTGATGTTTTGGGGCTGTCGCTGGGCAACACGGACTTTCAACTCCCTCCTTTTCTATGAAGTTGAGATCTGGAGACTGGCTAGGCCACTCCAGGACCTTGAAATGCTTCTTACGAAGCCACTCCTTCGTTGCCCGGGTGGTGTGTTTGGGATCATTGTCATGCTGAAAGACCCAGCCACGTTTCATCTTCAATGCCCTTGCTGATGGAAGGAGGTTGTCACTCAAAATGTCATGATACATGGCCCCATTCATTCTTTCCTTTACACGGATCAGTCGTCCTGGTCCCTTTGCAGAAAAACAGCCCCAAAGCATGATGTTTCCACCCCCATGTTTCACAGTAGGTATGGTGTTCTTTGGATGCAACTCAGCATTCTTTCTCCTCCAAACACGTCTAGTTGAGTTTTTACCAAAAAGTTCTATTTTGGTTTCATCTGACCATATGACATTCTCCCAATCCTCTTCTGGATCATCTAAATGCTCTCTAGCAAACTTCAGATGGGCCTGGACATGTACTGGCTTAAGCAGAGGGACACGTCTGGCACTGCAGGATTTGAGTCCCTGGCGGCGTAGTGTGTTACTGATGGTAGCCTTTGTTACTTTGGTCCCAGCTCTCTGCAGGTCATTGACTAGGTCCCCCCGTGTGGTTCTGGGATTTTTGCTCACCGTTCTTGTGATCATTTTGACCCCACGGGGTGAGATCTTGCGTGGAGCCCCAGATCGAGGGAGATTATCAGTGGTCTTGTATGTCTTCCTTTTTCTAATAATTGCTCCCACAGTTGATTTCTTCACACCAAGCTGCTTACCTATCGCAGATTCAGTCTTCCCAGCCTGGTGTAGGTCTACAATTTTGTTTCTGGTGTCCTTTGACAGCTCTTTGGTCTTGGCCATAGTGGAGTTTGGAGTGTGACTGTTTGAGGTTGTGGACAGGTGTATTTTATACTGATAACGAGTTCAAACAGGTTCCATTAATGCAGTTAACAAGTGGAGGACAGAGGAGGCTCTTAAAGAAGAAGTTACAGGTCTGTGAGAGCCAGAAATCTTGTTTGTTTGTAGATGACCAAATACTTATTTTACCGAGGAATTTACCAATTAATTCATTAAAAATCCTACAATGTGATTTCCTGGATTATTTCCCCCCATTCTGTCTCTCATAGTTGAAGTGTACCTAGGATGAAAATTACAGGCCTCTCATCTTTTTAAGTGGGAGAACTTGCACAATTGGTGGCTGACTAAATACTTTTTTGCCCCACTGTATGTGTAGTTTTCCTTCTTCTTTTCTGTGTACGAGTCACAAGTCAGTTAGGCCAAAAGGTACCACCACCTAGGCTCAGTCAAAGATAATCCTTAGTGTATTTTAAGTCTGTCAGTCGAAAAGAGTCAATACTGTGGAAAAGATGTCACTAATGTTGGATGTTCTTCCGTCTCTTCCTGCCGTTTCTGCATCTTCTCCACGATATTCTCGCTTTGATCATCCCACTCCTTCTTTAACGAGGAGCGCAGCATGTCCTCGTCGTCTTTGACTCTGAGTCCTTCGGCCTTGTAGAGCACGTTGGTCCACTTCATCCTGTTCTCCATTTCTTTGTTTTTAGCGGGGGCCTTTCTGAGCAGCCGTTGAAGGAGAGGGCTTTTGTTGGGATTTGAGATGAGGCATCTTCTCATCTTTAACACTTTTCTTTTTACACTTCTTCTTTGACTCTTGCTGAAAAAACACTCTTCGCAAACTTCTTAAACTTGAGATCCTCTCTTGACATTCCAGCTTGTTCCTCCAATCTGCATTCAGGGAAGTCTGCGCTGAACTGCTGTTGCCAAGGTCCATCCAAATTCACAACTGAGATTCTGTTCACAGATACTTTGTCCAAATCCATTGCATTCCCACTCACTCCTTTAAGTAGTCCATTCACTGTCCAGCCCAGGATTGTCCTGCTTGCATAGGGTCCGTCATTCACACTGCGTATGACTTCCAATGGTTCCAAGGCCTTAGAAATATTGGTTCCTATCAACAGTACAATCCCTGCATTTATTTCAGGCAAATTAACATTTTTCAGATGAGGCCATCTCTGTAGGTCTGCTTGTCTAGGAATGTTCCCACTGCTGGCAGGCATGCACTCTTGGGTGTAGCTTCGTGGCAGTTCAAAGAAATTGTCCTTTTTTAAGCCAGCCACTTCTAGTCCGAACACAATATGGCTATTTACGACCCTTTCTTGGCCCATGGTTCGTAAACAAATCTGCGCCTTCTTTCCAGTTAGGCCGAGCTCGTGCATCAAATCCTCTGTACAAAACACTGCTGTACTTCCTGGGTCCAAGAAAGCATAGGTGGTGACAATCTTGCTGCCCTTCGTTGACTTGACTTGCACTGGAACTATGGGAAGTTTGCAATTGTCATCACCAGACCCTGTAAGGCCACTTGAAACCAGTGCGCTGTCCACTGATAGCTCTGATGTATTCTTGGCTTGAGCAGGATTGTGTCTAGCTTCATTGGAAGGGATGTGAAGTATGGTTGGATGTTTGAAGCCACATTTTGAACAGGAAATTCGCTTATTGCAATTTCTGCTAATGTGCCCCACGCACAAACAGCCGAAACAGACACCTTTTTACATCAAGAAGCCTATCTTCTCTTTGTGTGTTCCTTTTTCAAACTGATGGCACGAGTCCAAGGTGTGACCTCCTCCACAGCACAGACATGTCCTCCATTTTGTCAGATTGTGTTCCTTCCCTTCAGTATCTGTCTGGGTTTCTTTTTCTACAAGAGCTACAGTGGTGGCAAAGCTAGTTCCTACGAAATGTGAGCGTAGGCTGTGATCTGTTTTAAAGCAGTATTTGTTGTTATGAAGGGAGCATCTTGAATGTTTCCAAATACTGGGTCGGTTAAGATTTTAACTTTTCTCTCAATGAAATGTGTGATGTCAAAGAATGTTGCTCTGCGGCTGTTCCTCTGCTGCATGCTCACAGGCTAAAGTTCTCCACTTGTCTCTGAAATGGTAAGGTAACTTTCTTATTATGATCATCATATTCGCAGCCATGTCAAGCTCATGCAAATACTGCACCTCTTCCATTGCGTTTGCACATGCTCTAAGGAAGAAGCTGTAGTCTTGGACTACCTATGTTGCAAATGTATTATCTTTTCAATTTACACACGGCATCTATTGCACGTCTGTCCGTCCTGGGAGAGGGATCCCTCCTCTGTTGCTCTCCCTGAGGTTTCTCCCATTTTTCCCTTTAAACTGTGGGTTTTCTTCAGAAGTTTTTCCTTGTACGATGTGAGGGTCTAAGGACAGAGGGTGTCGTATTGTCATACTGATATTTTGTACAAACTGTAAAGTCCACTGAGACAAATGTAACATTTGTGATATTGGGCTATATAAATAAACATTGATTGATTGATTGATTGATTGATTGCAGAGCCTTAACATCCTCTGTTCTTATAGGAGGTCATGAAAGAGCCTTTTGCAAATATGCAGATGCCACTTTCTGCTCATTTCCAAACTGCTCCTGGATTAGAGCTTTAGCCTTGACATATCCCCTCTCTGGATCCATGTGCTGGCAACTTCCAACAAGTCCTTTGGGATGACCCTGAGAGTACTGCTCCAGAAAGTAGAGTCGGTCACTGTGGCTGTTTGTGTTTTTCTCAACACCATTCTCAAAAGCCTTCATAAATGTGTGATATTTTAACAGGTCGCCATCAAAAACTGGAATCTCTCTCTTTGGCAAGGATGAAAGACATTGCTGTTGTATTAACAGTGTGGTTATTTCATTTTGTTTTCTCATAATGCCTAGTATGTTGTTTTGATCTTCACTTGCGTTCAAGCTATCTCCATAATTCATTTGTGTTTTCAAAGTGGATTTTTTATGGGATACTGGCTCTGAGGAAAGGAACCAAGGTGAAATGTTCTTATTAGGCCGTGTTGTTGGATCCAATAAGTCATTGCTAGCCTCCCTTTGGTTTAGCAACATTTGTGGAGCATTTATATTGTCCTTAGCAGTGTAGAGGACTTGTGGTTTAAGGTTTCTTTGTTCAATGTAAGAGTTCATTCCATCCGAATGCCTTGTTTTTGAACTTTTCCCACTTAGGATGCTCCCTGTTTGAAACACATCTAATTTAGCAATGTGTTCTGCAATATCCTCCTCCATCTGAAGTTGCTCCTTTCTCCTCCTTATTCGTTCCTCCTCTTCCTCCAGTTCATGTTTGTCCTTTAATAGTTTATTTCTTTCCATTAAAGCTGCCAAGTCAGCCTCTGTTTTAAGGCATGCAGACGAAGCAGTAGAAGTTGCAGACTTTTCCCCCAAAGCAGAATTTTGTGATCGGGTTGCTCTTCTTCCGATTTCCACGTTTGGCACACTGTCGGTTGTACATCCTCTTGCATGTCATCTGTTGTTGGAATATCCAGCACAGCAGCAGTTATTGTGGTAAAATCCTCTTGTGGCTCATTTAACCATGCACTGTTTAATGTCCCTCTGAAAGCTTTCACTGTATTCCAAGATACTGGCAAACCATTCCTTTTGTTTCTTCAGTTCATCCTCTGGGAGTAAAGGAATCAACATTTCATGTGAAATAATGGCTTTTTCACCCAGTTGAATTAATTTATCTAAATGAGTTTGCACACGTGAGGCATTTCCCCTTTCTCTCATGTGTCCTTTTATTTCTGGTATGAGTGCTTTTATTTTGTTCACACTGGTTTTACGTTTCGATGTTATTTACCAATGCCTTCGCAGTGAGTGTGCGTTCTCTTTTCCCATAGTCCATTTCAACACCTTCGTCGTCAACATTTATTCAACTAATTTTCTCCGTCAGATTATTCAAGCTCCCTCAGCAGTGGCGGCGCCAGAGTATTTTTGTTGGGTAATCTATGGTAGGGCTAACCCATACAGTGGTGGGGCTCAAGTCAGTATATGCAATGTAATTACATACACGCTATATCGCCCCCCTTGACAGTGAAACGCCACGCGTGAGGTTTAGATTATATATGTCTCAATCCAAATTGAACTGTATGAAATAAAAAGGCACATTTGTCTTGTAGTAAATAAAAAGGGCGAGCTGGAGCCAATCCTGCAACTTCCCCACAGGTGAAAGAGTTGCCAGGCTGAAAACCCAACCCCTGCCGGGGGGTCTGGGGGGATTCTCACCCAGGAGATTTTTTGAAATACTAACATAAAATACACATTCTGGTACTCTCTTGAGAAGAAAAATAAATACATCTACTACTACACATTTAAAAAAATGAATGCCATTTTAGTTTTGTGTTACTTTGTTCTGAAAGCTGAACCTGCTGCTCCTCACAGAGAGAAGAGGGAAGAGGCTGTGTGAATTACTTTACATTGTGGATAAGGGTGGATAGCCCCCATTGTTCTGTGTGTCAAAATGAAAGACAGCCCACACACCTATCAATCATCAAACCGTGGGGTCTTATTTCATTACGTGTTGATTTCTATCAACACGTAATGTTGTATCGATGTAAAGAGATGTAGCCTACAACAGCAAAAGTATTCTCCGTCGGGACTTCCTGCAACAACACCACGCCGTTATCTTGATTCTGATTGGCCAGAAAACATCATCAAAGATGTTCTATTGAGAAGACGATCACTACGTGACAAAACATTTCAAAACCGTTTCTAGTCTTCGGTATTTCCAGACAAGTGGCTACTGAAATCAATCTTACTAACTGCTGTCTGTGCAATTTAGTCTGCGCGAGTTGGCGGACTTTATTTTGCTTACTTTAACATCATTTTTCATGGTGGGGCTAAGCCATTTCTTGGTATGGCTGTAGCCCAGGTTCTAGGGGGGGCAGGGGGGGCCAGTGCCCCCCTAACACTGACCTCTGACCCCCCTGTGGCCCCCCTAACAATGACATTTTAAAAAAAAAATGTATATTTTCTGGTACTCGGTTTGCCAAAAACCGCAGGATTTTGTTGCTGTAATGTGAGATTGTGCAGACACCCTTATGTAAAGTAGAGATGTAACTGTTAATTGCCTTTATTTTTATATAAATATGGTGTTAGTGCAAAATTGCACTATAACTTAAGATGAAGCTAACAGTAATAACTATAAGATCTATCTGAAATAAATAAGTGTACTGAAACAAATACCAATAACTGTATTGCATTGTTTTCTGATGCGCAATTACTTCATACTGTCTAGTTCTCTTTTTCGTCCTGCATTTATTGTGCCCCCCTCAGAAAATAACTGGCCCCCCAGTGGCCCCCCCAGTCAAATTGGTCTAGAACCGCCACTGCTGTAGCCTACCCTAGCCATACCCTGGCGCCGCCACTGTCCCTCAGTGCATTCGTTTGATTGCAACACATTCAAAGATCGGAAGACAATTCCTTCAAAGCATCACATTTCCACATGGCCACATCAACAGAGCAGCGCGACTTCCATGCGACAGGGCGGAGTTATACGGAGATACACAGCGGTGAATATGTGCACATTCAGCGGTAAGGCTTACCTGGCTGTGATCCGCGTTGAATGCGGCTTCCAAACTGCAGTCTAACAGCCAGTGCTTACCTCAGTGAATTATTTCCATACCTCCATTCTCATCCAATAGATCCTTAATCCATGCGCTGTTTGATGATGATCGCCTTACGCCTTTTGTGCTTGTTGTTTTTTTGTTGACAAAATGTAGCGACAGCAGGAAACAAACTAAGTCGCTGAGAGGCTGAGGCCGGGCCTGTTTGCTGTTGTACGACACGCTAAAAAAGTACTCGCTGAGATCTGAAGCTCTGTTTCGTAGTATGGTAGTTTAATGAAAAAACTCGGTTCTCAGACATATACACTGTTATAATCAAAGCAATTGTAATCTTGCGGTCAACAAAAAAGTACAACGGCCCCGTGTCACCCTCTCTTCCACACACCCACACCTCACACAGGTGAACAGGATTATAATGAGTGCCACCCATACCCATGTGACCCAAGCCAACCAATCAATATTGATCATGGCTCTTAAAATTCACAACCTATTATGAATTAAACATTCACAAACTTATAATGATGGAAAACGTTTGACACAACGAACAGAAGAGCGTAGGGCAGAATTAGGAGGGAATTCCGTCTCGTAGCGTTTGTGCACCGTTTTGAAATGCCGCTCCTAAATTACCCTTCTTCGGTAAAGCGATGCTCGCATTGCAGATGAGACAGATGGACTTTGAATTGGAATAAACAAAAAAATAATCATCCTCCCACTCTGAGTGAACATTATATATTTTGGGCTTTTTTGCTTCTGCCATAATTGCGGTCTTGCGTGTGTGCGGACTGTCACTCCTGTTGACACGGACAACGTCAGTTCCCAAACTTTGCCATGCCATGGACCCCCATATAGCATTATCCTCTGGCGGGGACCCCCCTGTTGGCATTTTTATTACATTATGATGGGAAATATGACAAATTAATCATACAGCTTAATACATTTTCTTAATATATATTTGTATTAATAATTAATAATCAGTTATTCTTCTAAAAACATTTTTTATTTATCTTTTGTTTGTCATTCATTACATTCATTGTCTTCTGTTATAAACATTCTTAACACAATATTAAACAGTAATATCAACAGTAAACATGTTTTTAAAGCATTTTTAAAGTGATTTCTGTCTTTATAATATTATATAATTTTGAACAGTAATATGAACAATTAACATATATTTTTTTGCATTTTTGAAAGCTATTTATGCCTTTTTAATATTATATATAATATTCAACAGTAATATTAACACCCACACAAAGAGACCAGTCAAGTCCATTTGAGATGATGTACTCATCTAAAACTTGGAAAATGTCTCTTCCAGTGCTTTGCAAAATAATATTTCCTCAATAAAGTTGTCTTCTGAAATAAATCTGATGTGTGCAAGCAATTCTGCGACATTTGCTACATCCGTGCTCTCATCCAGCTGAAGAGTGAAGTATTCACTTGCTCCAAAAGCTGAGCAGATACTCAAGCCTCATCCCAATACCCCTCCTCGACTCCTCCTTTCCCTCACTCGCGTCCCTTCCTTGCATCTTAGCTCCGCCTCCGTAAGATGCGAGCGAGAGACACGAGGAGGTGACGCGAGGACGGAGGAGTCCTCAGGTATTAATTGGGATGTCCTCGTTCACTCAAACGTCACTCTTAAACGACGTCTGTTAATGATGACATGTGCACAGCTGTATCCCCTCTCATCGGGCTTAACTGAGTAACCCTTTAGAACCGGCCCATTTCTGGTTAAATATTTATTTAAATTAATGAATCTTTCTCTTGTTAGTCAAGGAATTCAATGTATGATGGTTGGTCCTGGTTTTGTGTTCCGTTTTGGTGTAAAATGTAGCCTACATTTAAATACAAATATAATTATAGTAATGTGAAAGCCTTTTAGAAATGAATTGCACATAATAATTCCCACGGAGCTGTGAGCATTATACATTTATGTGACGCTTTTCCACTCATCTTCCAGTTGTCGGTTTTCCTCTGTTGAAATCGACCAGCTGTGAAGGTGGGGGCGGGGCTTTTATACGCGAGTAGTGAAAACACTTCCGCGTAGTCTGCTCGCGTGTATCCTCCATGGATGTATAATAAGAACTGGATACAGCGTGGGAGGCGGGGCCTCATTCATTCCTATGAGAGCTGCTCATTAGCGCATGATGATAAAATGGCCCAACTTTTGAGAGAGTGAAACGTCACAGATTACCCAGCATGCCTGAGAAGTACCCGTATGTGCACTCATAGAGCATGCGCAACTTTAACCAAAATGCTCGTTCACATCAAGCACGTCAATTTGCGTACACGTAACAGCACCGCGCGTTCATGACAGCATGGTAATGGATTGTTGTTATCATGGATTTGATATGAACGAGGCGGCAGTTAGCAGCTAGCGGCTAGCTAGTAATGATGCTAATGTACAAATCAATCGTTATGTACTTATATTACGCTGTAACAGGATCTAGTGATATCCAACAGAGCTTCATTTAGCATGAAATAATTATTGCACTGTATATATATATATATATATATATAAATATGATTTATATATATATATATTTATATACAGTGCAATAAGCTTCTTAGTGCAATACGAAGCTACAGGGACGTTAATAATGTCGGTAATATTAACTTTATTTAATACAACATTTACGGTACAAGATTTAATCATACAGCCCATGTAGTATGATAATGAATTACAGCAAACATGTGCAATATATCCATTATTACAGCTCCGTGGGATGGCAGTATGACGATATGGATCCGTTCTTATTGTGCATCCATGGGTAAAGATAAACGCAACTCACATTGGTTTCTCATACAGCATCTCTGTAAACTACGTGTATTCACTGAATTTCACTCTCTGCCTTTAACGGCTCGTTGTAGCTCCAATAGCTCCAGCCCCCACCCTCCCTGTGAGCACAGTGTGCTCGGGACACGTAACATGAACGTGCCGGGCGGCGCGGTCCTATGGGTTAGATGCGCGTTCATAATGCAGAGGGAAATAACTCTCAGAATAACGTTATTAGCACATTTTTACAACTTGAGGAACGAATGTTTTTAATAAGGGCTATACAAGTGTTCATACTGGGTAGTTTATTTAGTTTAAAACAAATTATCCAACGAGTTACAGACCACTCTTTCCCCATGTTAGTCAATGGGAAAAAGTGTTTCCGGGCCTGGCAACCAAACGGAAGTGTAGTACCGCCGTTTGGCCAGCACGAATATTTTCATCTGAGTCCGGCGCACTTCCTGGGGGCTTGGTATCCTCCCTTTCGTCTCCTCCCGCACCCCTCCTTCCTCACCCCTCCTCGGCCCCGTCTCAGTTCGGTTAAATTAAATCCTTGCTTCCCTCACTTGCGTCGTTTCCCTGCGACTAGTCCCTCCCACCAGGGAAGCATGGAGAGACGCAAGGAAACCATGAGAAGCAGGGAAATGAGTTTTAAGAGCAATGGGACGTCCTTTCCTCCGGAGCGTCACGTGAAGCGACATCCGTTTGTGATGACGCTGCACAGCTGATCGTCTGACAGCAGCTCTGTCCCCGCTATTTTCACACACCCCCCCGCCTCTGTTAGCACACATTTACTGACACAAACATTTGTATTCTTTCACACACACATACTGGTTTTGGGCCGAGGGCGACACCGTACTTCCGGTATCAACCATTTCACACGAGGTGCATACAGAATATCATAGTCGATTGCCTTAATCAATATAGTCAACTCTAAAATACCACATATATGCATTGGCATGATAATATTATTGTGACAAGTGGGGTATTCACCTGGTGTTTCCAGAAGATAGACGTAGATGCAGCCAAAATCGACCGAAGGCCACTTTTGAGGGTCGTAATTCCATACATTGTACATCCAACAACCCACACAGCTCTAGTTTACGCTGGTAACGACCTAGAGCACACCCCTCAAGTCCAGAGATGTAATCCGAAGATATGCAGCGATTTCTTCGATCGTTAATTCAGAAAAAAAACCTAGTGCGCTCTGCCTGGCTACATAAGCTAGCTGTTTATATTAGCATTCCCAGGATTTTTGCACCTCCAGAAAAATGGCGTCTTTATAAAAAAATATATGGCGCGCGTTGCATTGTGGGTAGCTGTGACGTCACTGTGTGTGAAAGAATCATCTGTTGTAGACCCAAATAAATCAAATCAAATAAGAACTCATTCTCAAAAAAGATAAACGCCATTCTTAAAATGTATAAACGAACAATAGTTTGATTAATATTGATTAGAGTGCACAATAGAAATAAAATATATATATATATATTTTAATTTATTTTTTGCATTTTGTTGTAATCATTATTTTAATACTTTCTGCTGACACTAGGTGGGGCTGTGCCCCTAATGACCAGTCGCCACTGAGTATCATAATTGAGCGATCTGAACTTGCGACAGGGGAAGCAAAACCAGACAACACACGACTTAGCTTTAGGCAGTGTTGTGCTAGTTACTGAAAACCAGTAACTAGTTACCATTACTAGTTACTTCATTTCAAAAGTAACTCAGTTACTATACTAGGTACTTAAACCCAAAAGTAATGCGTTACTGTGAAAAGTAACGTTTTAGTTACTTGAAAAAAGGACTCCCATTAATGCCCTTATAGCCTTCATTTCAGTACTGTTATTGCATTGGAGAATAATACAATCTGTTGATCAACTTGATCAAATCTGGATTGCATCGATATTAGCTGGCTTTCCATTTTTGTATATTCTTTCTCCAGGTAGTTGGAAAAAGTTTTCCGTCCCATATGCCGTGTGCCGCCCCGGACATGCTATCATGCTAACTAGCTCCCTGAAAGCGGGTGACTCCACTGTAGCAATAGCCTGCATGTGTTCTACAACATACCGTGCAATGGCTTTATCGACTTTTCCCTGGCCAGCAGTCCCTTGGTTAAAATCCAGCCGCTGTTGCTTAGGTGGAGGTGGAGTGGCGTCGGCTGAGTCTCTGTGGTCTTAGCTACTAGCTTCGTCCCAGCATGTTGTTTTTGTATTTGTTTTAAGAGATTTGAATTACTGGTTTGGGCAGTAGATAGGCTCTTTTACCCGCCAGGACACAACTTACATTTAACTAAAACGTTCTTTTCTTTGTGCTCGACAAAAGTGAAATAGTGAGAATATCTCCAGGTGGAGAAACTAGACTTGAGCTCCGCCGCCGCCATGATAGTCTTGTTAGTAAACAACACAAACACGCCCACCATAGATCCACAGCCCGTCTCCGCATGTGACACAGGAAGTATCTAAGTACATTTACTCAAGTACCGTACTTAAGTACAGTTCTCATCTCTGTTCGCCTGGCTGTTGACTATATAAAAAAAACTAACGGAGTAACGCACCATGTAGTAACGGTAACTGAGTTACTGAATTTAAAAAGTAATGCGTTAGAGTACTAGTTACTGCCAACAATAACTTGTAACGCGTTAGTCCCAACACTGGCTTTAGGTAGCAAAAAACGGAGATATGTTTACCTTTAGATGTTTCTGATCAAAAGTTGTGTTCAATGGCATTAACACGAGAAAAACGCGGCTGAAGGTTAATCCATAGGTTAATCCAATGTGTCTGTCAATTTGAATTTTTTTTGATAATCCATAATTCCATTTTGATGTCAAAAACGGACTTTTCATACTAGGCTTGTTTGAGACAAGCGAGACCTGCGCAGTTGCGATCAACGTCTTGCTAGTGCGTTGCATGATGGTTAGTCATTTTGTCCGACTTGCTCCGGAGGCTCGCCTACATGAGACGTTGAAATCTCGCGGGACAAAGACGCCCGCAGCCTTGAGAGCGAGGCGTGGCGAGGCGGCGCAGTTCCTCTCCACGGGCTGCAGAAGCTAAATGCTTGATGGGAAACGACTCGCTGGTATCTCCAGCTGAGCGCTCATTGGTGGTTTTTACCCCGTGCTGCTGATGAAACTCTCCAATTGGCTCAGCAAAAGTTTGTTGTTGTTTTGTGTCGGTTTTACGTCGCCACATCCATTCCCATTTTTCATCATTGTTCCACAATGTTTATCATCATGACATTAATATCTATATATTTTATACTATACTTGCACTGCTTACCGTTTTCATACTAGGCCTATCTTAGCACATTCATACACACTGTTCATACTGCTCACAGGCTGATATCTAGTGTATTTATACCCCTCACTGTTTATTCATCATTCAATTCATTCTATATTTTATTCTGTAGATTGTGTACATTACTTTTCACTGTACTGCTCGTTGCACCTGGTTAGAAGCTAAACTGCATTTCGTTGTCTCAGTACCTGTAATATGTGCAATAACAATAAAGTTGAATCTAATCTTGAGCAGGAACAAATGTATTTACTTAGTACATATCTGACATTAACGATTAAACACATGTGTGCATTCTTTATAAATGCGAGTCAAACCGACTCCGGAGGTGGCGGTATGCACCTTAAAGTTGTTTGCAATCCGCCAAAAAACCGAGAGAAGAAGAAGAAGAAGACTTCAGGCGAGCTTTTTGAGACCTCCCCCGGCTGCGATCGGCTATTCTCGTCTACTTTCGAGGCGAGCCGCAACGCGTCTCAAACAAGCCTATTAGCTGCTAATGATAGCTTCCAGAGTGTATCACAGCTTCCTGTTTTGGGTATTCTGGCTACGCGTCACTTTCACTCCTTATTTGGTAAGGTGTGTGTGTATGTGGAACGTCCCCTCGATTCCATTGGCTCTGACGGATAAAAAGAGATGTCAATCATCAAAATCGACCAAGGGGGGCCAGAGATAGGTCAAATCCACCCAAATGACCCCAGAAGTGTTTTTTTTTAATACTAAATCTCTCTAAAAAGGTCAATTTTCACTTGTTTTGCATCAATCTTGATACAGGGTACTTATTATATGTTATAGTTTGGATTCCTAAAGCTTTTAGTCTACTATCCCATCATTCAAAAATAAATAAAATAACACAAACTAACTGTATCACTATAACATGATGATGGTGATAAAGAATGCATCCAACGTTCCGCTGCTCATTAAAAAAACAGCGCATTAAACAAACCATCATGCTCTTACTTGTGGAAATGTCGTCATCAGCAGGCCATCACGTGGTTTCCGAAAATAACCGAGTGACACGAGTAGATTTTAGCCGAGACCGGCAGAAAGGTCGTCTCAAAACTCAGTAGGCTTGTTTGAGACGCGTTGCGGCTCGCCTCGAAAGTAGACGAGAATAGCCGATCGCAGCCGGGGGAGGTCTCAAAAAGCTGGCCTGAAGTCGGACAGCTCAGAGTCCATGCTCGGAGTCGGCTTCGTCTTCTTCTTCTCTCGGTTTTTTGGCGGATTGCAAACAACTTGAAGGTGCATACCGCCACCTCCGGAGTCGGCTTGACTCGGTTTGCATTTATAAAGAATGCACACATCATGTGTTTAATCGTTAATGTCAGATATGTACTAAGTAAATACATTTGTTCCTGCTCCAGATTAGATTCAACTTTATTGTTATTGCACATATTACATGTACTGAGACAACGAAATGCAGTTTAGCTTCAAACCAGGTGCAACAAGCAGTAAAGTGAAAAGTCATGTACACAATCTACAGAATAAAATATAGAATGAATTGAATGATGAATAAACAGTGAGGGGTATGAATACACTAGATATACACAGCAGCCTGTGAGCAGTATGAACAGTGTGTATCAGGGGCGGACTGGGACTACAAAATCAGCCCGGGACTCTCGACCGGCCCACTTCGGTACCGCCGGCCCACCGCGGTACCGCAAGTAAATACCGCTAGTAAATTGTCGACAGGGGGGGGGGGGGGGGGGGTAGACAATTTACTAGCGGTAGACATTGAGGGTAAATAATGTCTACCTCCAAAAGAAAATCGACTAATAATGAAGAAAATTAACACATTTGTTGCAATAGTAATTTATGAACTAACTACATTACTACTTGTACTACAACATTGTAATCATCAGTTCTTCCTCATTTTCCTCAATTGTTCATATTTGGTTTATTAAAATAATGATATTGTGGTCATTGTTAAAAAATGTCTGCTATTATTATGAGTAGCCTATTATTATTTGTATAATGCACTTTCTGCCTTCCTGTCATTAGGAGTTAGACATGTAATGGCTATGTAATTGATTTGATTAGAACCTTCATTATCCTAAACTGCTGGGACATTTCGCCAATACCTTTATATTGTCTACTCTTCACTTACTTGTCAGCATAGGTCGGCATTGATGTACAGAGCCGACAGAAGACCTTGTTTATTTTTGGCATCATATTGAGAGGTGCAGCCAGTGATGTGTCCTAAAACCAAGAAGTAAGCTGCTGGTTCCCTCGACAAGGGTTTTGGAAAATAGCTGCACTCCGCAGCAAACAGCTGTTTGCTTTTCACCCAACAAAGACAACCGACTCACGGAACGCTATGTTGTAGCGTTGATAAACGAAACAATTTAACTAAATTGCTAGTCAAAATACCAATACCACAGGACAATTTTTTTAAAGCAATATTTTTAGTGACCCGAGCAAGCAAGTGGAAAGTACGTTATGCTGTCTAAATAGTGCTTCCGGGCCAGCGGGCCATTTAATGTCGAGCCCTGCCGGTTACCGGCCGGCCCACATCGTCCGACCGGCCCACTTCAGTACCGGCCCATTGGGATTCGTCCCGAACGTCCCGATGGCCAGTCCGCCCCTGGTGTGTATGAATATGCTATATATAAAGTATGAAAACGGTAAGCAGTGCAAAGTATAAAATATATGGATATTAATGTCATGATGATAAATATTGTGGAACAATGATGAAAAATGGGAATGGATGTGGCGACGTAAAACTGACACAAAACAACAACAAACTTTTGCCGAGCCAATTCGAGAGTTTCATCAACAGCACAGGGTAAAAACCGCCAATGAGCGCTCAGCTCGAGATACCAGCGAGACGTTTCCCATCAAGCATTTCGCTTCCGCAGCCCGTGGAGACAATATGGTCTAGCTGCGGCCGCGGCCAGTACACGGCGGTACACGATGGTACACGACACGCCCACCTGACACTACGGTGGCTGAGAGGCATGGCAGATGAAAAGCGAATTGACGACAACTACGCCACCTACGGTGGAGACCGTACATGGCATGTTATTGTAGCATTTTAAACAACTAAATTAATAACCTATCCGTTTTAAGCAACTATTAGGCGTTTTAAGCCACTATTAGGCAAATAAATTAATAACCTATCCGTTTTAAGCAACTATTAGGCGTTTTAAGCAACTATTAGTCAAATAAATTAATAACCTATCCGTTTTAAGCAACTATTAGGCATTTTAAGCAACTAAATTAATAACCTATCCGTTTTAAGCAACTATTAGGCAAATAACTTAATAACCTATCCGTTTGAGAACCCCTTGGAACCCCTTATCCCATTTTGATGGTTGACATCTCATTTGAACAGTGAAAGCCAGAATATTGTAAAAATAGCTCTGGGCGTGCTCCATCACGGAGTGTTGTGTTGTTTGTCTATAGGTGAATAAAATAGTATACAATTTAAGTGACTTTAATATTGGAAATAGTTAACTCCTTAAACAAGCAGCAATGGACTGGCCTGTATAATCCTATGGGACAAAGCTGGTCATACTTCCTCAATTTCAGAAGGTAACCCTTTAATGCACAAAACAACCTCTAGATTTCACTGTGGTTCGAACAGAAAGCCCTTCAGCTAGTTTAAATGTCAGGCCTACAGCATAAACCCCATCTAAAAACAGAGGCTCTGTCCTAATTACCTGATTGCATCCACCTGGGTTACTTGGCTCTACCCAATAACTACCATTTAACTTTAAACCACACTTAAAATAATAATTATACATATTTACATGTCTACAGTATAAGAGCTAATACATGTTTTAAATAAAAAACATTCAAATGTGAAAGACACCTTCAATTAATATTTAAAACTTACATAAAATCAGATTCTTGTAAAAATTAGAGTACATGCATGTTCAGTTAGCATATATGCTAAGTTAACTGAACGTCGAGCATGTCAAGCTAAGATATATATATATATATATATATAGCAAAATAAACACAATTACACTGCGCTAAACAGCCACATCGACAAACAAACGAGAACCTAAATAGTATGTAATTATATCTAAAACCACAATACGTTAAGTACCTGTACTCGGTGCGCCATGTTGTTTGTTGTCTGTAAACCTCACGTGTTGGGCGTGCTCTCTTCTGACCATATTTGGAAGTACAACTTTTCGCGGCCGCAGCTAGACCCTTCTCAGCCACCGTAGTGTCGTGTCAGGTGGGCGTGTCGTGTACCATCGTGTACTGGCCGCGGCCGCAGCTAGACCCTTCTCGGTGGAGAGGAACCTCGCTCTCAAGGCTGCGGGCGTCTTTGTCCCGCGAGATTTCAACGTCTCATGTAGGCGAGCCTCCAGAGCAAGTCGGACAAAATGACTAACCATCATGCAACGCACTAGCAAGACGTTGATCGCAACTGCGCAGGTCTCGCTTGTCTCAAACAAGCCTAGTGTGTGTAACAAGACGATCCACAAGCAGAGATTTGAGATCCACGAGCAGAGATTTGAGATCCACAAGCGCATTTTTGGTCGACAAATACAAAATGGATTCACAAATGCCTGATCGAAAGTTGTAAATGTTAAATAGATAAAGATCTTTTTTTTATTTGTAAAAATATTTAGCGTATTTGCAGATCCGTTTTATTTGCAAATCTATTTGTGAGTTTGCAAATCTTTGGAATTTTGGGCAGGAGCTCCAACAAGCCGTTTAGGACAGAGAGTGAATACACATAATATACAGAGATGCTGTATGAGAAACCAATGTGAGTTTGGAAAATTGCACAATACGATCAGTAGAAATGGCTATGTCATGGGACCTTTAAAATCCTGAACTGAATTCTTCTTCTACCCCTGTATTTCCAGCCCTCCCTCCAGGGGGCAGCAGCGATCATACAGCCCGTTATAGAGGCCATATCGCAGAGGAGAACAGGAAGAAGAAGTGTTCCTGTTGACATGTGAAGCTGAAGTTTATCAGCTGGAGGCGGTGAGCTGTCATAATGTGAGCTGAGGGTCCTGCAGGCTGCTCTGCAAGGAAATGGATGAGATAAGGTCGGATACCAAGTTTCTTATTTATTAACGTTACAGTAAATGTCATTTGTTTCAAGAAATCACGTCTAGCTGTTCATATGGTTAACCCTGGATTCTTCTCTGTTTAATAGCACTCACAACTCGTGACACCCGTTTAATCTTTTCTGAAAAGGTTATTTTAGTTAAATGTACAGATATTTGCACATGATGCAATGTAGTTATGAACATGAATATACATGATTCATCTGTTGACTCTTTTATGAAAGTACCACATTATAGCTGTGGAGCAGCCTACTAAACCGGACATGGCTGTAAAACTGATATAGAAATGTAGCATAAGTTAATTTTTTAATATTGAAATGAATGAACAGCAAAAAACTCAAAATAACATAAAATAGACAAAGAAACACTTATAAGTGTGTTTTGAATACACAAGGAAATATGCTTATTGTTTTAGCAGAGGTGGAAGACGTACTATCTTGTACTAAAAGTAGAAGTACCCGAGTGTAGGGATAGGTATTCTGTTACAAGTAAAAGTCCTGCAATCATAATGTTACTCTAGTAAAAGTACAAAAGTATTAGCATCAACATATACTTAAAGTACCAAAAGTGAAAGTAGTCATTCTGCAGATTGGTCCATTTCAGAATAATATATATGATGTGTTTTATAATTATTGATCATTAAAGTGTTATTAAAGCTGGTAAAGGTGCAGCTAGTTTGAATGACTTTGAATACAGGGTAGCTTGTGAATTTACTCCAGGTTTAACTAAAGTCTTATTTAAGTGTTGATTATATTTCACATCATTAATCCAAATCTGTAAAGTAACTAAAGGTACTAAATAATTGTAATGGAGTAAAACAGTTTACCTCTGAATTGTAGTAGAGTAAAAGTACAGTAGCATACAATGGAAAGACTCAAGTAAAGTACAAGTATGTCAAAATTGTACTTAAGTACAGTACTTGAGTAAATCTAATTAGATACTTCCCACCTCTGCATGCTAGTTACTTTTACACTTTAAAAACGAATGTATTCACAACAACTGTTTGAAACTTTTACTTCATATATATATTTCTGTAATATTTCAATTGGTTCCTTTAGTAAACTAAAATAACAAAACAGTAGGCTTATTGTGATTTAAAACCAAAAATCTGCTTCATTAAGCACTTTACTCTCATAATACACACATGCACACAATAGGATTCACACTTGTATTTCATAATCCGCAAAATGATTCACACTTGTATTTCCGGATCCACACTTGTGTTTTTCAATGCACACACAAATGTGTTCCGTTTCATATACATGTAAATACAATCCAAATACAGGAAAAAGTTGTACATGTCGGAGGCGGTGCAATGAAGGTACAAAGCTGGCTTTATTGAGCAGCAGAAATGCACATGTTGTTGGGTTGGAGCCCGGGAAGAGAGGAGAAAGAGAAAGGAAGGAGGACACAGTGGCCGTTTCTCAATCTCGAGGATGCTGGCTTGGTAGTCACGTACTTCCAAGTCACTTCTTTCAGAAACAAAGCAAGTATACTTCCAAGCCACGGCTTCGGAAAACAAAGAAGAATGGAACAGGCTAACAAGTGTGCCACTCTCTCTAACGGTTTCAACATAAACTGTACCGAAAATAAATACCACACGATGTCTATCTAATTATGAACTTGCTTTACTTTAACGGAACACATTTTTGGTGATAACAAACAAATGTAACAAAGTAACATATTTACCAACACATGTTCTACGCCACTACATACTTACATTTCAATGTGTGCTGCGTCGGTTCAGCCATTCTCCGCAAGGGTTTTTGGAATTGGTCCGTGCGCAAAGCATTGTGGGGATTTTAAGGACGCGAAGTCAACCCATGTGCAGCCTCGAAATTTCCCCCAAACCAAGGACGCGGCCTCGGTGGAATTCCAAGTATGCTGGAGATTGGAACAGTACTTCGGCGGCACTCGATGACGTAGCATCCTTGAAATATTGGCTTGGAAGCCAGTATCCTCGAGATTGAGAAACGGCCTGAGAAATGGCCACAATATACCCCGGAGGTACAGTAGGCATTAGTGTCCGTGCGGAACAATACCCCCAACCTGCAGTTCCATGATTGAATTATGTAACCCAGTGTATTAATAAGTGATCACTACAATCCTCACATATTTGTTTTCCGTTTAAAACCTCTGAACCTGCAAACACAAACCGCTTCCTGTGCACGGATCGCTGTGCATTCGTGTGTGGGTTTTTGAGACTCCCCTGACGGTCACCAGATTCGTACTTGTAATTGTTTCTATAGCCAATCAGATGTCTCCTCAATTCTAAGCCAATCACATGAGCGCGCCCCCACGAGGGTAGATTTCTTGCGTTCCTGACGTAGTGCTTCACGTACGCATTTTGCGCTGTCCGGAGCTGACTGGTCCATGGAGCCTTCCTGCAGGCGCTAATCTCAGGACACTTCCACTCTCAGTACAGTGCCACTTTCCGAACAGGAAATGCACGCAAATACAAGCCTTTATATTATTAAGGTACAGCGCCACTTTCCGAACCATTGATGAATGCTTGTGTACACAACAACGGAAGGCAAAACCGTTTTAAATGTGTGTTTCCTGTATGGCGAATACAGCTGCTTTATTTATGTCTGTATGAAGTTGTTGTGAGTGTGGAGGGAACAGCTACAGGTTAGCTTAGCCTAATCGATCAGTGCACTACGAAGCCAGTGCTAGACAGTGAACTGTCAACGGGGGGGAGCCCCGCCGGTCATTATCGGCCGATATTCACTCTTAATAGTTTGAACGGTGCTCTCTATAAAGGCCGATCAGGAGAGCTGGATCTGATCGATATGGACATTAACGCGAGTGAAGTTTTAGCGAGCTGCATGAGAAACTGACGGGCTGTCAGGAGAGAGGGAGGGAGAGAGGAAAAGAGAGGATCCGTTACTCCCGTGTTATTAGCCATAACCGGTCACAGTCTGGTAATTACCTGCTAACGGAAACTCTGCTACACAATTCTTATTATTATTATTATTATTATTGAAACATGACCGATAAGTTTCAAATTTGTCCGGTAAAATAAATTCTGTCCGCGGAAACCCTGCTCCGGACAGCGCAAAATGTGTATATGAAGTGTCATGAACGCAAGAAATCATACCCTCGTGGGGACGCGCTCATGTGATTGGCTTAGAATGAAGGAGACATCTGATTGGCTATAGATAGAAACAATTAAAAGTACGAATCGGGTGACCGTCAGGGGAGTCTCAAAAAAACCACACACGAATGCACAGCGATCCAGAAAGCGGGTTGTGTTTTCAGGTTCAGAGGTTTTAAACGGAAAACAAATATGTGAGGATCAAAAATACATATGTAAAACTTTTTTCTGTGTTTGGATTGTATTTACATGTATATGAAACGGAACACATTTGTGTGTGCATTGAAAAACACAAGTGTGGATCCGGAAATACAAGTTTGAATCCTTCTGTGTGCATGTGTGTATTATGAGACTGTTCTGAGCCCATACAGTAACTATGGTTTGATCATTACTTACAACATACATGTCTGACTAAAGGTTTATTTGGAAAGCTGATTCTTGGAGATCCACATTGTCTCTGTGTGAGGATTGTGTGGCTTTGCTAAGCGTTTGTCTCGTTCTTTATTGTATTGACTTGTGAAGCACTTTGTAACAAGGTCCATTCGATTCTGTTATAAAATATCTTTAAACATTTTACCTACATTCAGAATAATTTAAATCTTTATCCTTTCATGCTTATGCATAGGCTTTTTTCAGAAGATATTTTAGCTAGGAATAATATGGAGCTAATTTCCTGCCATAACTGCACAAACAAACTAAACACGTTTTACAAATGCCTTATTATTCACTAACAAACACAGTGTGGTTTGCAAATACAAAACACTTCTTGTCACGGCGGAATATTACTGCCAAAAGTCACGTGACTCACTCCCGTGACTTTTGGCAGTAGGCTAATATTCCGCCGTGAGAAGAAAAAGGTTTGTACTTGTAAAACCTAAGCTGAATTTGTCTCTGAAACATGATTTATTAGAAACATTTTATGTGTTTGTTTGATAGATACGTTTTTTATTTGCAAAACTAAATGCATTAGTTTGTAGATGGTGTTTTGTATTTTCAAACCACATTGTGTTTGTTAGTGAATAATAAGGCATTTGTAAAACTTGTTTAGTTTGTTTGTGGAGTTATGGCAGGAAATTAGCTCCATAGAATAAGGTGTGAATAATATGGATATTAATGATCACTGTCACACTCTATAGTCTCACATTGTAACTCAAAATGACTGCTGTGAAAATGACCCGCTGTACCACCAATGTGTTCCTCTTGCACAGTCCATTTCTAGGCGTTACATGCATATCTTGAATCCCCTCTTGCTTGTTTCCTGCTGTGGTTGCTTGAGTACTATGTTTTTCCTGCAGATCATTTATTTTCTCCTTTTATTCATGTACGTATTTTTTTCTTTTCTTTCACATTCACTATTAACAGTTTGTCTGTTGATCAATGGTCGTTGTCCTAGATAAAACAGTATAAAATAGTAAAATTGAAACAAAAAGTAACTCCTCAAGGTACGTGTGTTTGCTGACACCCAACACACCATTAAATCCCTTATATTCTCAAAACACTTTGGTACAATACATTTGAATATAAGGGATACAGAAGATCATTTAGTGAACTTAATGAACAGACCTACTGTATCTCTCAGTCGCTTATTAATAAAGGATTCTTTTCTTTTCTTTTTCAAACTGCAGTCCTTTGTTGGGCAACCAGAATTCTGGGTATCCACAGGAAGATCCAGACCTTCTGTCTCCAAACCTGAGGCCAAGACACCGGGACCTGATCCCCACACCATGTGGTCCGGTGAGCTGCAGGAACACAACCTACAGTTCAACTTTATTTGAACAGTATAATGACTTAGAGCAGGGGTGTCCAAACTACTGCTTATATTGTACTTCATAAATATATATGTTCAAATATATTACACAGTATTCATGTGTTAATAAGCCCAATTTTCAAATAAATCCAGTCCATTAAGTTGAAAACATGTTCTAACAAATCTAAGTTGATAATAAAAAAAAAGCCCAATAACAAATGTACATAGCAACCTTGAAATATACCCTTCATATTTCCTCTTATTATAAGCAATCTGAAGCTTCTGTTTTAAAGGTAGGATAGGTAAGAATGGAGAAACCAGCTCGAGTGCACTAGAATTCCCCTTCCTTCAGACTTCCTTACAGAGCCCCTCCTCCTCCAACACACACGAACGCGCACATGACCAATGAGGGCACGAGATAAGTTTGTGCACGAGATGGAAGGCTGACAGGCAGGTAGGCCATCCAATTATCTGCCGCGGGCCGAGGCAGATAATTGGATTTGCTTTTTACAGCGCCACGGCTTCCACAGATTAAATATTTGTATATATTTATTGTCAAAACATTTCATTTATTCATTGCTGTCGGGATGTTAAGAGCATTCCATGGAATATAACAAAAAGTGTTTCTGAAGTGAATGACCTGCCCTACCTTTAAGGAATGAGCTGCTAACAAAATAAATGAAACCCTATGGAGAGCTGTGATGTAGGCTGTTTTTTTTCTTACAGCATTTTCAAGTATCAAGAATAATTTACATTGGATTTATTTTTCCCATAAACAATATACCTCACCTCTAGGGAGTGGCCCATCCCTTCGTATAGTTCCCTGTATGTGGCACTCGGTGAACAAAGTTTGAACACCCCTGACTCAGAGGAAAAGTGAAACTAACTGTGTGTGTGTTGATGGGCTCAAGTCATCTTAATAACCATTGTAGTAATTTCAAACCATTAAAAAACAAAATTACAGCCCTACTGTATTTTCATTCCTGTGAACTTCGACTTGCAGACACTTGTTCCAGTGAACATTTTGCCCCTATCACAGGTTGTTTCTCATTCTTTATCCTCTCCATCTCCCCCTTCTCTCAGATAAAGCCCTGGTCGGAGCTGTGCTGTCTGCTCAGACTCTACTTCTGCTTCACCGTAGCGTCCCTGCTGGCTCTGCTCGGCCTTACCCTGTACAGCGTCTACCAGCAGCACACGGAAGTGGACCCCACTGCCGAGGACAACTTCACTGTGTCTCTCATCCAGATGGTGGGAATATGTGAGTAGGAGTGCCACGTACTGTGTCACCAGGAAGTAGAGCCATCTGCACTGTTGGCAAAAAGCAGAAGTCTTTCTAAAATGATCTTGTGATAAATACTGTGGAGGAGATTAATGCAATAGCATTTCCTCCAGATGCCTCATATCAGTTTTGCCGGTGTATCACTTCTGTTCAATACATTTAAACCTAGTCAAATATACTCCAAATTGTCATTACAAACTTAGGGTTACAACTAACGGGTACTTTCCTTATTGATTCATTAATATACCAATAATTCTTCCACATTAATAATTTGTTCTGTTAATTTAAATTATTACTTTTTGACCATTTCGTGAAGGCTACTTTAAACGTTTCGATACACTCACTTTCAGATTTGTAGGCAGGCATTATACTGTAATGCCAGAGTGTAAACATGTGTGTTTTGCCCCATTAGGCTAGTGAATTGAAATGTATGATATCTTAATATTTTGATATAACCAGTTAAGCTTTTAAAAAATTTCCTGGACTGAGATTTGTATTGGAATAAACTTTATAACTGTAGGTTTTTATGAAATAACACATTCAATTGCAGCCTTTTGTAGTTTGCTTTGAAGTATTGTGACAATCCAGTATACCAGGAGATGGCAATGTAATCATAAAGACTTTAAACTCCAACTTGTATATTAAGAAATTAAGAATTGGGCCGTCCAGAAATGTACTTTTTTCTGGTAAGAAACGTAATGTTGGGGGCTTTTCAAGATATTATTTTCCCAAATATAAAACCTGTCTTAAATGCAGCCAAGAGCCATGTATTACTGGTGACCCTGCTAATTAGATTTTAGAGCCAAAAATGATGTTTATTTTCCCAAAGTCTTATCAAGTCCTCCACTGTTGATTCTGATCATTGCTTCTAATCTCCAGCTCTCCCTCGGTCACATGAACATGCTCAGAGCAGGATCAGACTTAAAACCAGCTTCTTACTTGTTATTCATGATAGCCAATGGTAGGCCCAGTAAAGCAAGGACACTTGTATATTATATTGTGGCTTGCATCTTTAATTGGTAGTGGTCACAGGAAGAATTCAACAAACCAGTGGCGTTTTTCCTTAAATGCTAAGATGAATTGGTTAGTACAGAAATGACAAAATTAATTTTAATGACATATCCTGACTATAATAGGAAAAATAAATAAAGTAAAGTAATGTGCATGGAAACATATGCACAGAAACTTAACCACTAATTGTATGTTTTATCATACAGTTAATTGGAATTTACTTCATTAAATTGTGCTTAGTCATGAAAGGGCATACAGGGAGTGTAAACTCAATGAATGAATACATTGAGATTAATATGCTTTGTTTAGTAAAGTTACAAAACCTTAGAAACCCTGTTCTTTTTGATATTTTATAAAATAAATGGTTAATAAGAAGGTCAGTTCCACTCATAATAAGTATGATTTAAAGGCTTTATTGTCATATGCACAATAGCAACAGCGTAGTTATGGCTATGGAAATCTTAAATCTCAGGCTCTTCCAAAAGGAAATTAAAATAGTCAAAGAAGAAATTGAAATACATATGAAAAAATACTGCATTATTAGGACTTTGAAGTCCGACATATAGAGGTTTTGTATAAATGAAAAAATGTGCATGTAAAAGTGCAAATGGGAAAGTGTAGCTACTGTATATGCAACTGATTGTAAAGAAGTGACCTGTGCTGTGCTGTATGTGAGCATTGTGTGGTGTGTGTGTGTGTGTCCCTGCAGTGTTCTGCATCTACTACATCAGCCGGGGGGTGCTGCAGGAGAACAGGCAGGAGCTGGTGGTGTTCGTGCTCAGCGTGCTGCTGGTGATGGTTCGCTCCATCGTCAATTTCTCCGTGCTGGAGGCAAAGAGCAAGCAGCAGCTGCTGGTAGGTCGCAATCTATTGGCTGTCTGAGAGAGCACACTGCATGAGGGCATTTATTATAAATAATCAATTACCGCTATGATAATACATACACAAAAAACAACTTTGTGATTGCTGGCACGTACAGTTTGAGAATCATCTTCAAATACTCAAATGTTTTAATGACCTTTTTTCTTGTTAACTTCACTGATTTATTGATTTTGATTGAAAAAATCAACAAAAATCCAAGACATAGGACTGTTTAAGAAAACAAAATCAACTTCATAGAGAAAGTAGCTTTAGGCATTCAGCCTTTACCCATAGGGCAGCACATACCTGGAAAACTAGGCCCACAGAAATAAGGAACATAACATCTCTCAATCTTTTAAAAACGTGCTTATTAGACAATAACAAGTTGTCATTAACTGGAATAATCCATCCATCCATCCATCTTCTCCCGCTTATCCGTGGTCGGGTCGCGGGGGTAGCAGTTCCAGCAGAGAGCCCCAAACTTTCTTTTCCCTGGCGACATCAACCAGCTCTGACTGGGGGATCCCAAGGCGCTCCCAGGCCAGCGAAGAGATATAATCCCTCCACCTGGTCCTAGTTCTACCCCTTGGTCTCTTCCCAGCTGGACGTGCCTGGAACACCTCCCTAGGGAGGCGCCCAGGTGGCATCCTAACTAGGTGCCCGAACCACCTCAACTGGCTCCTTTCGACGCGAAGGAGGAGCGGCTCAACTCCGAGTCCCTCCCTGATGACCGAACTTCTCACCTTATCCCTAAGGGAGACACCAGCCACCCTGCGGAGAAAACCCATCTCGGCCGCTTGTATCCGCGATCTCGTTCTTTCGGTCATGACCCATCCTTCATGACCATAGGTGAGGGTAGGAACGAAAATGGCCTTGTAGACAGAGAGCTTTGCCTTCTCGCTCAGCTCCCTTTTCGTCACAACGGTGCGGTAAAGCGACTGCAGTACCGCTCCCGCTGCTCCGATTCTCCGGCCCATCTCACGCTCCATTGTTCCCTCACTCGAGACCAAGACCCCGAGATACTTGAACTCCTTCACTTGGGGTAAGGACTCATTCCCTACTTGAAGTGGACAGTCCATCGGTTTCCTGCTGAGAACCATGGCCTCAGATTTGGAGGTGCTGATCCTCATCCCAGCCGCTTCACACTCGGCCATCCCCCATGACTATGCCTCGAAATCCGATCCATGTATATTACAAACAGGATTGGTGACAAAGCGCAGCCCTGGCGGAGGCCAACCCTCACCGGAAATGGGTCCGACTTACTGCCGAGGACCCGGACACAGCTCTCGCTTTGGGAGTACAGAGATTGGATGGCCCTGAGTAGAGACCCCCTCACCCCATACTCCCGCAGCACCTCCCACAGTAACTCCCTGGGAACTCGGTCATACGCCTTCTCCAAGTCTACAAAACACATGTAGACCGGATAAGCGTACTCCCAGGCACCCTCCAGGTTCCTTGCGAGAGTAAAAAGCTGATCCGTCGTTCCATGACCAGGACGGAATCCGCATTGTTCCTCCTCAATCTGAGGTTCGACAATCGGCCTGACCCTCCTTTCGAGTACCTTAGAGTAAACTTTCCCGGGGAGGCTGAGTAGTGTGATGCCTCTGTAATTGGCACACACCCTCTGATCCCCCTTTTTAAAAAGGGGAACCACCACCCCGGTCTGCCACTCCTTCGGTACTGTTTCCGACTTCCACGCAACGTTGATGAGACGTGTCAACCATGACAGTCCCTCAACACCCAGAGCCTTCAGCATTTCCGGGCGGATCTCATCCACCCCCGGGGCTTTGCCACTGTGGAGTTGTTTGACGACCTCAGTGACCTCCCCCCGGGAGATTGGTGTTGATCCCCCGTCATACTCCAGCTCTGCCTCTAACATAGAGGGCGGAGTTGTCGGGTTCAGGAGTTCCTCAAAGTGTTCCTTCCAACGCCCTAACACTCCATCAGTTGAGGTCAACAACGTCCCATCCTTACTGTACACAGCTTGGATGGTTCCCTGCTTCCCCCTCCTGAGGTGTCGGACAGTTTTCCAGAACAACTTTGGTGCCGCCCGAAAGTCCTTCTCCATGTCTTCTCCGAACTTCTCCCACACCCGCTGCTTTGCCTCGGCCACGGATGAGGCTGCTGCCCTTCGGGCCTGTCGGTACCTTGCAACTGCCTCGGGAGTCCCCCGGGATAACAAATCCCTGAAGGCCTCCTTCTTCAGTCGGACGGCTTCCCTGACCACCGGTGTCCACCAGGAGGTTCGAGGGTTACCGCCCCTTGAGGCACCTAGGACCTTGAGACCACAGCTCCCCGCCGCGGCTTCGGCAATAGAGGCTTTGAACACCGACCACTCTGGTTCAATGTCCCCAACCTCCACAGGAATGCCCGAAAAGCTCAGCCGGAGGTGTGAGTTGAAGGCCTCCTGAACTTGGGCCTCCTCCAGACGTTCCCAGTTCACCCGAACTACACATTTGGGCTTACCAGGTCTATCCAGAGGCTTCCCCCGCCACTCGACCCAACTCACCACCAGATGGTGATCAGTTGACAACTCCGCCCCTCTCTTTACCCGAGTGTCCAAAACATACGGCCTCAGGTCCGATGATACGATAACGAAATCGATCATGGACCTTCTGCCTAGGGTGCTCTGGTACCACGTACACTTATGAGCATCCTTATGTTCGAACATGGTGTTTGTTATGGCCAATCCATGACTAGCACAGAAGTCCAGTAACAAACCACCACTCCGGTTCAGATCAGGGGGGCCGTTCCTCCCAATCACGCCCCTCCAAGTGTCTCCATCATTGCCCACATGTGCGTTGAAGTCTCCCAGCAAGATTAAAGAGTCCCCTTCAGGAGCCCCATACAGGACTCTTTCCAGGGTCTCCAAGAAGGCTGTATACTCTGAACTGCTGTTTGGTGCATAAGCACACACAACAGTCAGAGTTTTCCCCCCCATAACCCGCAGGCGTAGGGAGGCGACCCTCTCGTCCACTGGGGTAAACTCCAACAACGAAGCACCTAACCGGGACTTGTGAGTATCCCCACACCCGCCCGGCGCCTCACACCTTGAGCAACTCCGGAGAAGAATAGAGTCCAACCCCTATCCAGAAGTAAGGTTCCAGAGCCGACGCTGTGCGTAGAGGTGAGCCCAACCAGATCCAACTGGTAATGCTCCACCTCCCGCACAAGCTCCGGCTCCTTCCCCCCCAGAGAGGTGACGTTCCACGTCCCCAAAGCCAGCTTCTGTCGCCCGGGTCTGGTCCGTCGAGACCCTCCGCTTTCACTGCCACCCTTCTGGCAGCGCACCCGACCCCATCGATGTTTCCCGTAGGTGGTGGGCCCACGGGACGGAGAAGCGGAGGTGTTGCCTTTTCGGGCTGGGCCCGGCCGGGCTCCGTGGCAAGCCCGGCCACCAGACGCTCGCCGACGAGTCCTCCTTCTGGGCCTGGCTCCAGAAGGGGACCCCGGGCTTCCTCCGGGCCAGGTATCCTCACTTCTTGTGTCGTCTTTCATGAGGTCTTTTGAAGGTCTTTTGAACCAATCTTAGTCTAGCCCCTTGCCTGAGACCAATTTGCCATGGGAGACCCTACCAGGAACACAAGGTTCCAGACAACACAGCCCCCAGGTTCATCAGGGCACACAAACCTCTGTACCACGGTAAGGTGCTGGTTCTTCAGAGAGGAATAAGGAACTGGAATAAGGCTTCTATAATTGTTTTTGTACATGTCTATGCCTGTGAGCCTTTATCTGGGATTCTGTATGTGCTTTTGATTGTGTATAAGTGCTTTAAAATGTGCTGTTATTGTGATAATGTGTTTTTTTTCTCTTCTATGTTTTTCTTTTAAAAGCAATACCCTGCCAGGAAATGCAGCAAACCCCAACATTCAAAACCAACATTATGACACGGCATACAAAATTACAATACAAAGAACATTTTCACAACATCTCTAAAACTCTTAAACTTTTCCATAAAGCTATTTAAAATAAACACTTGTTCTTAAAACATGTTTGATTCTTAGAATGTGAAACAACAATCAAGATGAAATATAAGACAGATCAGATCTGACCTTTCACTGTCCATCTGAAATTGGAAAACTTATATTATAATGATTATAAATATAATGGGAGAAGAGTGTGATAAAGAAAGTATCAAATTCATCTGGAGTAGTCATTTTTGTTGATCTCTGAACAGGGGCGGACTGGGGGGGGGAAGTGGCCCGGGGATTAATTGACAGACAGGTCCACTTAATGCGTGGCATGTATCGGCCGGCCGGCGACGAAAGTATGTTACTTAACAAAAAACCCTATGCATTTTATGTTATTTTGGACAATTATTCATATAGTAATCACATTACCTGAGCCCTTGAGTTGCCTAGCAAAATAGTTACGGCATATATTTAGTGATTTTAATGTTAACAGATCATTGATGCAATAACATTTTGACCCAATTTGCCTGACTTGACACATGGAATAAAACATGGGCGTATGAAGCATCCTCAATGTTGGTGAGACAATTTAACAGGGGGTGTGGGCAGGTGGTGGACCTCACCTCCTCTAGGGGGGTCCGGGGGCAAGCTCCCCTGGGAAGATTTTTTTTTTAAATGTTGAAGTTAAATGCATCAATCTGGTGCACTTTTAGAGCAAAATTAGGGACTAAATCTATGGCAGTCAGTAGGGGCTTGGACTGTGAGCCGTAGGGTCGCCGGTTCAAGTCCCCGACAGGACCTATTTGGAGTGTAGACTTCTACTTGGAGAGGTCCCAGTTCACCTCCTGCCGTGGTGCCCTTGAGCAAGGCACCAGACATCCCCCTTCTCCCCTCACTCCCATTGCTCCGCGGGCGCTGTACAATAGCTGCCCACTGCTCCTATAGTACTAGACTCCTGGTACTAGGATGGGTTAAAAGCAGAGAACACATTTCACTGTGTGTGCTGTGTGCTCTGCATGTGTGACCATTAAAGAGGGTTTCATCCCTCCCAATTCTTCTTCTTCTTCTTCTTCAACACCCATATAAAACAGAACTGTAAACAGATTAACTTTTTCTTTCAACATTTATTTGAACAGCAAGTGGAGGCAAAAGTGACTGCACCCAAAATAATAAACCTGCTAGCTAACTAGCCTAAACTCAGTAGCAGAATGTGGGCAACACGTTCTTCTCCACAGCCGCGCAACCTCTGAGTCAGACGTCACTTCCCCCTTTTATATCCTACGGGTACAGCCGTACAGCCTCCCAAGTTTATTATGTTGTAACAACATAATACACTTTTTGGGGATGCAGCTTGGGATGTGAGGACATGGCTTAGAAAGGGCGTGTCGCCTTCTGTCCTGCCAGTGTTGGCAGGACATTAATTAAAATGTAGAACTCGGACTTCATTTTAAGGACATTTCGGTCAGGGGTGTAGAGCTATTTGTTTAAGCACCGGATTGGCAAAACAGGAGAGTGTGTGCACTGTCTGCCTTGATCTATGTATTCATGTCTGTGACTCTCACAGTATCTGCTGCCCGCAGCTGTTTTATTGAAGGAAAACCTCCTTCACTTCATGAAATCTCTGCAGCACCAGGAGGCAGCGGGAGGGTTAACTCAGCCTCTGAGAAGAGGAACGCGCAGTGCCTTTCACGTACCGCCTTTCACGCACCGCCTTTCACGCACCGCCTTCACTGTGTTTACCTTCAGAATCATTAGAAAGGCTAAAGAGCGGTGTGGCTGATGTGTTTTAACCACACACACCTCTACACACACACACACACACACACACACACACACACACCACACACACACACACACACACACACACACACACACACACACACACGATTTAAACGCAGACTTTTGTTCCTCCATGTTACGTTGTTATTGTTTCACTGAGCGGACCCGCACATCTTTTTCAAACGCTCCCCTTTTTGGTCCATCTGCGCGGTTTTGTGCACTGTGAGGCTGTACCTTTAGTAATGAATATTAAATGTTGTGAGGAAATCTTTCCACCAATAATTCCAATAAGTAATCCAAAATGTATTCACTTCAGGTTTACAAAAGTAACTGTAATCAGATTACTCGTTTTTCAAATGTAACGTGAGCTGAATACAGTTACTTGATTTTTGTATTCTGATTACGTAACACCGTTACAACTCAACCCTGGCCACACCCCACTGGGCTGGGCTGGGCCGGAACACTTACAAATGTGGGCCGGTAGGATTTAGGCCTAAAATAAAGATTTTTTTTATAAACTTTTATTTTTTTTTTGGCCCTCCGGCCCACACAAAGCACCAGCCCACCGGGGAAACTCCCGGTATTCCCAATGGCCAGTCCGCCCCTGTCTCTGAACAGTGTCTGGGTTCTTCCTCTACCAAGAAGATGGAGTTGCCTGAGAGTCAAAACCAAGGGCAACATTGAGTAAAAATGGCTTAATACTGCTACTAAAGTGTAATTTCTGTAAGATCACACAGTGGCTCCCACAGGATAGTTGACATCCTCGTGGATTCATCTTCTTATTACAGACACATGCATTTCCAAACATTCGGCCTATATGCTGTAAAATGTATTATCTTTTTAATTGACACCCGGCATCTATTGCACGTCTGTCCGTCCTGGGAGAGGGATCCCTCCTCTGTTGCTCTCCCTGAGGTTTCTCCCATTTCCCCCCATTACCTGTGGGGTTTCTCTGGAAGTTTTTCCTTGTACGATGTGAGGGTCTAAGGACAGAGGGGGTCGTATTCTGTACAAACTGTAAAGTCCACTGACAGAAATGTAACATTTGTGATATTGGGCTATATAAATAAACTTGATGACAAATGGAACGCAGATGACTATCAACATTGTCATCAAGTCAGAGCTTCTCTTTATGATATAATAAAAAAATATATATAAAAAATAAAATCATCTTTTTATCTCTGGCTGGACCTCATGGCTGTGTGTAGATTTTTGCTGATGCTTAATCATCCACATTCATCATTTCTATTTATAATAATAGGGTGAGTGTCCCTCTTGTGATGTTAAAGGATGCCATATATACAAGATAAAGCACATCTGAACTGGGATCTGTGTGCGTCGCAGGTGCGTTTCGTGTGCATCATGACTCTGGGCGTGATCCACGTCTGCTGCACCACGCTGCTCATCCAGAGGCCCAACATCATGGCGTTCCGTGTGGGGGGGGCCTTGGAGACCCTCCAGGAGCAGTACTTCTTGCTCAACCTGTGTTTCTCAATGGTGACCTTTGACCTTCAGGCTCAGGTATTCGTGCATTCTTCTTTTCAAAAATGTCCCTGACAGCTTCATGATTAATTATTGTTTTGACATTTAAAATGTATGGAATGATTAACATTGGAACATAACAGTTTGACAGTCGCGGCCGGCCCATAGGGGCGCTAGGGGCGCCGCCCCCCCTCTTCCCACATGTTTGATTGTCATTAAAAATAAAAATTTAAAACAATTTTTTTTATTTTTAATGAACAAGGTAAATATTATATAGTTGGTATCAATAAAATGTATAATCTACAATAAAATCTCGTTTAAAATGGTTTTACGATGTCTAAAGTTACTGATAAGTCACATGTTTCCTGCCTGGCCGCAGCGTGTATCATTACCCTCTCTCGTCCGGGCGGTAGAAAGGAGCCCTCAGCTAGAGCAGCAGCAGCCAACAAGCTGACTGTTGCTATCTGTAAACTATGCCGCCGAAACATAATTTCAGCCAATCAGCGTCATCAGATCTGATGCTCAAAGGGCGCCCTGTCAGCGCCCTGGCCTGTGTGTCTGTGAGTTGTTTGGACTCGTATCCAAGGTGACGCTACAGTAGTTGTCGAGGATGGCTGCGTCTGCAGGTGGAGACTCCGGTGCTAGTGGATTGCCAGAGCTGTAGATTAACATTTACATGCTTATTGTAGTTGTAAGTGCAATGCCTGTAGCACCATGGAGCATATGTGTGGGCTAGACCTGTATTTTACAGGAAAGGAGTGAGCAGAGGGTCGAGTTGTCGATTCTTGTTCAGTTTTCATCTTCCTCACCCTCTCAGACTTTGAGTTGCGCGCGCTGCTAAAGAGACGCGCTACCATGGACAACCAAACAATGGTGTAGCTGTATTAAAGTCCGAGTGGAAACAGTCGTGAGTAAATCTGATTTTGTCAGAAATGCGGGAGTCTCCCGCGAACATCGGGAGGGTTGGCAAGTAGGACACACACACACACACACACACACACACACACACACACACACACACACATAATGTTCGTATTTAGTCTCCTGATTTGAAATGGGAATTAAATAATTTGAGTGTTGCATTATCTGTATCAAATGCAGACATTGATGCCACCAAATGTCACAATAAAAATAGAAAGTACTACAAATAAACTGGAATTCATTTACATTTTAAATTATTAATATATATATATACACAAAAAAAGGTTTACAAATATCCAACCTTCAAATTGCTTTTTTAAATCAACACTGCTCTGCACACTTGCTAAAGAACATTTGTGTGGAAATCTCAATTCATTTGTAGGGCTGCGTGAGTATGGCCAAAAGTATGGGAGTAAATCTCACTGTAAACTAGTTAATCATCACCAAATTCTGTGTTATTATGACCGATCATAACTCAGCTTTATGCAGACATACATTTAGCATGGTGTACAGGGCCGGCTTTTGGCATAGGGCGCCAGATCTGGGGGGGGGGGGCGGCGGGGCGCTAAACTGGCAGCTCTGGGAGGAGAAACAACATTTTTGACTCTTTGCGCTCATCCTAATTTTCAGCCTTGATGTAACAACATTCATAATTAAATCAAGGTAACACCCTTTTCACCCCCGGTTACACTTTTCATTTACCCTGTACGATGGGCGCTGTAAGTGATGAAAGTGGGGGGTGTTGGCTTATCACGCGTCCGCAGCTCACAGCCAAAGTGGGCGTGGGAGCGAGCAAGAGAGATAAATGCAATTTATGTAAACAAATATTTCCAAGGCACTCCTTTATAATTATTTGGATAAACAGGTTTGAAATCATATCAATGTATAGCCTACTATAAGACAGTAAACCAAAAATATCGTTTAAAACTTGAGAGATATAAAAATATGCATAAATAAATGTTAACTAGGTAAAATAAGATATGAATGAACAACAAAAATAAAATAAATTACATTTATTTGTTATTGGCTATGGTAGGTTATTGGTTATGTTCACATATTTGGTTATTAAAATGTAAACCGATCTTTTTCATATGGGTGTTTAGATCTAGTCTCTATTGACGTGTGCTCAAAGTGCAGCAGATTGAAGCATTTTACTTTACATTTTCAAACATTTCTTCCCGGGGGGGCATACCCCCGGACCCCTAGAGGATGTGACGTCCACACCCCAATTAAAACATGTTTATACAATACTGAATACATTTGAAACCTTCTTTGTGGATATAACCAACATGTCAATAAGTTTCTGTTTTTGTAGTGTATTGGTCTTTTGTAGAGATTTTTCATTTCTTCTTTATATATTCTATTGTGTATTCCTTGGATACTTTTATCTTTCAACTGTACGATTGAAGTAAATGTGGGAAGCGTTTAACAACAGCCATTTACTTCAAAGATTTTTCTCAATGTTATTCTTATTTTTGTTAATCCTGGAAGAATGCCAGAAAAAAAGACATTCTCTTCAAGAATTAAAAAAAACATGACATTAGTAATTGGGATAACAAATTAAATAAGTTGTTAGGTTAAGTCAGGGCCGGTTTTTGGCATAGCATAGGCGGTTGCCTATGGCGCCGCCAGATCTAGGTAAAATAAGATATGAATGAACAACAAAAATAAAATAAGTTACATTTATTTGTTATTGGCTATGGTAGGTTATGTTCACATTTGATTATTAAAATGTAAACCGATCTTTTTCATATGGGTGTTTAGAGTTGTACCCCCTAGATCTAGTCTCTAGTAATTGTGTGCTTAAAGTGCACCAGATTGAAGCATTTTACTTTACATTTTCAAACATTTCTTCACACACACACACAGCTGCAGACTCTCTGCACACACACACACACACACACACACACACACACACACACACACACACACACACACACACACACACACACACCTCTCTGCACGAGACACACGTTCACTAAGCGGAAAAACTATATCCTGTCACAGAGATCTACTATTTTAAAGTAAAGTCAACACATATCGACCCTAAATAAAGTCTATATTAAGAACGAGAGATGTTTTAACATGGCTTAAACAAATGACAAATGAGCGAGGGTGATGACGTCAGAGCATCGTCCTATGTGCCGGGGCTGAGCCCCGGACAGCCCTGGCACAATTTAACCCCTGGGTATGCCCTCCCGGAAAGATTTGTTTTAACATTTTAAAGTAAAATGCTTCAATCTGGTGCACTTTGAGCAGAATTACTAGAGACTAGATCTAGGGGTTACAACTTTAAACAGCCATATGAAAAAGATCCGTTTACATTTTAATAACCAAATAAGTATGTGAACATAGCCAATAACAAATAAATGTAACTTATTTTATTTTTGTTGTTCATTCATATCTTATTTTACCTAGTTAAAATTTATTTAGTAATGCACATTTTTTTAATATCTCCAGTTTTAAACGATATTTTTGGTTTACTGTCCTATTGTATACATTGGAATGATTTCAAACCTGTTGGTATTTATCCTATAATTATAAAGGTGTGCCTTGGAAATATTTGTTTACATAAATTGTGACCAAACCCTTTGAGACCCACTGAGATAACTTAGACTAAAGGGAACTATCTAAACACTCAGTCCTTTACCTCACTGAGCTGTAGTTATCAGCCTCAATCCAACAACAATCCGCGGTACCGATACGCGCCCTCTCTCTCTCTTGCTCGCTCGGAGTCTCACTCGCACTTTGGCTGTGAGCTGCGGGCGCCAGATAAGTCAACATCCCCCACTTTCATCACTTACAGCGCCCATCGTACAGGGCAAATGCAAAATGTTGCCGGCCCGGGGGGCAAAGGGTGTTTACTTTATTCAATTATTAATGTAAATGTATTATATAAAGGGCAGAAAATTAGGGAGAATACATAAATTCAATTTTTTTTAATTATTATTATTTTTCTCCCAGCACAGCGCCCCTCCAGATCTGGCGCCCTAGGCGACTGCCTAGTTCGCCAGTGCCAAGGGCCGGCCCTGTGTGTGTGTGTGTGTTTGATCTGATCCGGATGGTTACTAATTCCTTTTCTTTATGGCGGTCATTTTTGACCGGGAACACCATGGGTGTTACAAAGTTGACCAAATCATCCAAAATTCAATGAAAGTGGTGATCAGCAATTCTATATTTTCAAATGTCTACTGTGAAGGATATCATAAAGCCTTAATGCAATCGAATGTAAAACAAAAAAGTTATGATTGATGAAAGTAGTAAATCGGTCAGATTTGACCCGAACACAACAGAAGGGTTAACGTTAATAGGTTTCACTGTTGTTGGAGGAACTGGTCTGTGTGTTTCTATTGCAACACTTTTCTCCTCATGTGTATGGTGAACATATGTTGGTACAAAACCGCCAGCCTACACAACGGCATCTCTGTGTGAACATAGATCAAAAGAAAAGAGACAAATACATGTATCCCTTCACATAATCTACTGATTTCTCTAATAGCGTGTTGTTGGTGTGTTTCAGTTATGTCTCTGTATCCTGATCACAACGTCGGACGTGTCCATGTCTGCTCAGAACACCATCATCCTGGCGGTGGGGGTGGTGTGGGCCTGCCTGACGGCTGCTGTGGGGGCTGCTGCTGTGAGTGCTCTTTAGCCAATGTTTGCACCAGTAAAACTGCTCTTCACAAAAAAGGCGAAAATAACATGACAGAAGCTGTCAGAAGCACATGGTGTTAAATTCACAGTCACTATTGTAACTAAAAACGTGTTGTTTTTCAGGTTTTGAAGGAAGCCAAAATCTTTGTCTGGGTCTTCATGGTGCAGAACCTCCCTCAGCTGGCCTTCTTTGTTTATCTGATCTACACGGTGAGCTGTCAGGGAGTTTTCAATATTTCAATGAATGGAATTACCTTTACAAATACAATGCATGAATGACTGCTGTCATTTACAAAGGAGTATCTTTCCTAAAACGTGTCTGCCTGAAGACACTTTTTTTTTTTACACTATGGCTTTTGGATGTAGATGAGCAGTCCGGAACTAACTTTTTCTAAAAGGGTCCCGAAACTACACTGAACAAAAATATAAATGCAACACTTTTGTTTTTGCTCCCATTTTTCATGAGATGAACTCAAAGATATAAAACATTTTCTATATACACAAAATAACCATTTCTCTCAAATATTGTTCACAAATCTGAAAAAATCTGTGATAGTGAGCACTTCTCCTTTGCCGAGATAATCCATCCCACCTCACAGGTGTGGCATATCAAGATGCTGATTAGACAGCATGATTATTGCACAGGTGTGCCTTAGGCTGGCCACAATAAAAGGCCACTCTGAAACGTGCAGTTTTGCTTTATTGGGGGGGTCTGGGGGGGTCCGAAAACCAGTCAGTATCTGGTGTGACCACCATTTGCCTCACGCAGTGCAACACATCTCCTTCGCATAGAGTTGATCAGGTTGTTGATTGTGGCCTGTGGAATGTTGGTCCACTCCTCTTCAATGGTTGTGCCAAGTTGCTGGATATTGGCAGGAACTGGAACACGCTGTCGTATACGCCGATCCAGAGCATCCCAAACATGCTCAATGGGTGACATGTCCGGTGAGTATGCTGGCCATGCAAGAACTGGGATGTTTTCAGCCTCCAGGAATTGTGTACAGATCCTTGCAACATGGGGCCGTGCATTATCATGCTGCAACATGAGGTGATGGTCGTGGATGAATGGCACAACAATGGGCCTCAGGATCTCGTCACGGTATCTCTGTGCATTCACAATGCCATCAATAAAATGCACCTGTGTACGTCGTCCATAACATACGCCTGCCCATACCATAACCCCACCACCACCATGGGCCACTCGATTCACAACATTGACGCTCCCTCAAAAATTGCGACATCTGTGGCATTGTGCTGTGTGATAAAACTGAACATTTTAGAGTGGCCTTTTATTGTGGCCAGCCTAAGGCACACCTGTGCAATAATCATGCTGTCTAATCAGCATCTTGATATGCCACACCTGTGAGGTGGGATGGATTATCTCGGCAAAGGAGAAGTGCTCACTATCACAGATTTTTTCAGATTTGTGAACAATATTTGAGCGAAATGGTTATTTTGTGTGTATATAGAAAATGTTTTAGATCTTTGAGTTCATCTCATGAAAAATGGGAGCAAAAACAAAAGTGTTGCATTTATATTTTTGTTCAGTGTAACTTTTTAGATAAGAGCAGCTGCAAATACTTCAAATTCCCAAAGCGAATGGCTGTATACAAAGCAAACAATTAAACCGTAGCTACCTCACGAACTATATACTGAACTATAACACAAAAAACAACATCGTATAGTGCGTCAAAATATTTAAAAAACCGGCATAATACAGTATGTTCAAAATATTTAAAAAAACATAGTGTCGTAAAAAATATGAAGAAAACAGCATAGTATAGTATGTCAAAAATAATAAGAAAAAAACGACATAGTATAGTATTTAAAAATATTTTTTAAAAACAGCATAGTATGTCGAAAAATATGAAGAAAACTGTTTTAAAATATCACAAAATATGACATAGAAAATATGAAAAGTACATTATAGTAAAGTATGTTGAAAATATCACAAAACATTTACAAAATATGTCGAAAATATGAAAAGTACCACATAGTAAAATATGTCGAAAATATGAAAAGACGGCACAGTGTAGTGTGTCAAAACCCCAAAAGAAAAACGGCACAGTAAGTATGTCGATAATAAGGAAAAAATGACATGGTATAGTATGTCAAAAATATTACAATATTTTTATATATTTCATATTTTCGGTATAGAATACTATGCCGTTTTCTTCATGTTTTCGACATACTATAGTAACTATACCATGTTGTTTTTACCTGCATAAAAGAGCCTTTTAAAAGAATGATGTCATACTATACCATGAAGTTTTTTTGATTTCTTGATTTAACAAGTATTTTTGCTGTTTTTACAGGTGGTAACGAGATGGTTCCAGGACAGAACGTATACCCTGGAGGCCGCTGCCGTCACAGGAGCTTTGATTTCCCTGGTGATTAAAGTGGTGTTACTGTGGGGCCTCATCAGACTGGTGCACAGCTTTGGACAAGGCCTGAGAGAGAGGAGTGAGTATACTGAGTGTAAATGTTTCTTATGGCGCGAGCTACTGCATGTAGCTCGCTTTAAGCGTGCCGAGCCGTGCGGGGCCCGTTTTTGGTTGCGTTTCCACTTGGCCTAGTTTTGGCCCGGGGCTACTTTTTCACCTTTTTTCTGGCCCGACTAAATCGTGGTTCTAGGGCCAGGAACAACCAGGCTGAGTCGGGCTGAGTATACTAAACTAGAGAGAGAATCGCTGGCAAGGGGGCTACAACTACAACAAGATATATATTTGACCATGATTTAATTGTAATACACGTTTCAAAATGATGCCGAAGTAACAACATACTGATACCCAGGGCCGTTTCTAGCTTTTTGGGGGCCCTATGCAAGATGCTGTTTGGGGGCCCTAGTTTTGACAGTTTTTTAACTACAATGGGGGGGATTCCGAAGCCTTTAAGATGATCTGTGGAGATGCATCAATCTGTTACACTTTAGGAAAACAGGCTAATTTCACGAAAACCAAGCAATTGAAAATTACAAAAAATGATATTAAAAAGGTAAACAATAAGGCTCCTCTATGTCAATAAATGCAAGAGATGCAGCATTTTCTCAGCTGTCAGCCCAACAATGATTTGAACTTTATTACCCCAAAAACCCAAGCCACAGCTTTGCTATCATTGCAGTTTATCCATCCATCCATCCATCTTCTCCCGCTTATCCGTGGTCGGGTCGCGGGGGTAGCAGTTCCAGCAGAGAGCCCCAAACTTTCTTTTCCCTGGCGACATCAACCAGCTCTGACTGGGGGATCCCAAGGCGCTCCCAGGCCAGCGAAGAGATATAATCCCTCCACCTGGTCCTAGGTCTACCCCTTGGTCTCTTCCTAGCTGGACGTGCCTGGAACACCTCCCTAGGGAGGCGCCCAGGTGGCATCCTAACTAGATGCCCGAACCACCTCAACTGGCTCCTTTCGACGCGAAGGAGGAGCGGCTCAACTCCGAGTCCCTCCCTGATGACCGAACCTCTCACCTTATCCCTAAGGGAGACACCAGCCACCCTGCGGAGAAAACCCATCTCGGCCGCTTGTATCCGCGATCTCGTTCTTTCGGTCATGACCCATCCTTCATGACCATAGGTGAGGGTAGGAACAAAAATGGCCCGGTAGACAGAGAGCTTTGCCTTCTGGCTCAGCTCCCTTTTCGTCACAACGGTGCGGTAAAGCGACTGCAGTACCGCTCCCGCTGCTCCGATTCTCCGGCCCATCTCACGCTCCATTGTTCCCTCACTCGAGAACAAGACCCCGAGATACTTGAACTCCTTCACTTGGGGTAAGGACTCATTCCCTACTTGGAGTGGACAGTCCATCGGTTTCCTGCTGAGAACCATGGCCTCAGATTTGGAGGTGCTGATCCTCATCCCAGCCGCTTCACACTCGGTTGCGAACCGATCCAGTGAGTGCTGAAGGTCGCAGACCGATGAAGCCATTAGAACCACATCATCTGCAAAAAGCAGTGGTGCAATCCTTAGTCCACCGAACTGCAGACCCCCTCCCCCATGACTATGCCTCGAAATCCGATCCATGTATATTACAAACAGGATTGGTGACAAAGCGCAGCCCTGGCGGAGGCCAACCCTCACCGGAAATGGGTCCGACTTACTGCCGAGGACCCGGACACAGCTCTCGCTTTGGGAGTACAGAGATTGGATGGCCCTGAGTAGAGACCCCCTCACCCCATACTCCCGCAGCACCTCCCACAGTAACTCCCTGGGAACTCGGTCATACGCCTTCTCCAAGTCTACAAAACACATGTAGACCGGATAAGCGTACTCCCAGGCCCCCTCCAGGATCCTTGCGAGAGTAAAAAGCTGATCCGTCGTTCCACGACCAGGACGGAATCCGTATTGTTCTTCCCATTGCAGTTTAGTCGTGTTTATATCCTACATTGGATTTGTAAGCATATAATGCTTCACCAAACACTCACAGGAGGGGGCTTGGCTGTCTACAAATAAAGACGGCTCATTTTAATTCTCCCCAAATATATTGAGGCTGAACCTGAACTTTGAATTCTCTGCTCCCATCATAATCTTGGCGATCTTGTTAAGATTGTTAATGCAGAATTATAAATACTATGTAACTGGTTTGCAGTTAATAAATGATCCCTTAATGTGGCCAAAACAAATTACATGTTATTCAATACAAAGTCTGAGAGTAGAAATGACTGCATTATACGGATTTGCAATACAGAGATAGAACAAGTTGGTGCATGTACATTTTTAGGACTGCTTGTTGACGAAAAACTCAATTGGAAGCACTATATAAATTATGTACAGACTAAACTGTCAAAAACAATAGGTATTTTGTATCATACTAAGAACATTCTTGAAGAAAATATACTCTTTATAACAGTCTATTTCTCCCTTACCTTTAATACTGCTCCGAAATATGTGGAAACACTTACTCAACAAATCTACAAAAAATAATAACATCCCAAAAAAAAGTATTACGAATAGTCTGTGGTGTTGGTAAATATGAACACACAACTCCCATATTTAAAAAAACTCAATCTATTCAAATGTGTTGAGCTTAAAACAGTACTGATTATGCACAACATTTTCCATAACAAAATGCCTAATAACATTCAAAAGCAGTTCCAAACCACAGCGTGAACATATGAATGTAAAAAAAGTCACTTGAAAATAAGTGTTCACAATGTTTATATGCAATTATGCATATATTATTATTATTCATTTGCCAAGTGCATGTGTGCCTATGTATATATTTATATATAGTATTTTAATTTCCAAAAAAAGATAGTTGAAACTGCTATTGACATGTGCAGAAAATGACCCTATATCTAGTTTTCGTATATACATATATGCATTTATTGTTTACCTGCCCTAACTTTTATTTAATTTTTTCTCCTGTTTTCTTAATTTTTTTGTACTCCATTTCTATACATTTTTGACGCAATAATGCCGCTGTATTAGAATGATGCACGGGAGGGCTACTTTCCACAAGCTATGCTTCAGCCCTCCCACTTCTACTAATTTTGTTCATCTTTGTGTGTATGAATTAAACTTTTTTTGTTTTTCGGATGAATACAAACAAAAACAAAAAAAATACTTTCAGCTTGGGGGCCCCCTAGTGGCCCTATGCCCCCGCATAGTCCGCATATAGGAAGAAACGGCCCTGCTGATACCGGTTAGTAAAAACCATGAATTAATGCTTTGACAAGTCTGCAGACAGACGACGGCAGGCGAAAACCCCTTTTAAAATGCGTGTTTTCTAAATGGAGCTTGGCTAAGCTAACGTTATATATGCTCCGACCGTCCACACTCACAACAACGGCCTATACAGACATACATAAACCAGCGACTGCATTCGCCATGACACAGGCAGTCTGTGGTTTGGACTTGTTTAACTTTTGTCTAGTTTCTGAACAGATATGAAGAGCTGTGAGCTCTGAGTGCTAAGAGCTAACGGCTGTGTTGTTTTTCTGGGGATCTCATTGAATATGACGTCACGGCTCCGCCTACACTGCGTTACTATAGTAACTACCCCAGTTCCTAAACTGTAATGGAAGCGCAGCATTAAAGTGAGCCGGCCCTAATCAAACCGAGCGAGGCCGAGAGGCCTGCAGTGGAAACTCGCCATTAATGACTATACTGTCTCCTTAGCACAGCTTTTAGGTTTGCTCTGTTTTTAAAAGGATTATGTACTGCTCTCCCGTGGTGAGAGTGAGAAACTGGAGCCCTACTGTTTCAATATATCTGAGCAGAAGACAACAAAAAAACTACATTGAAAAAATATGTAATCTTTGCCGATTTCGAAATATCCTGAACTACTTCCCTCTTTAATTCTTGAACACATCGTTAAAACTGAGAAACCATCCCCCCCTCTGCTGACCTTGAGTGTGTTTATATTAGTTAGAAAGTGTCAGAACACCAACATGTTGTACTCAACTTTACTTCTCTTTTCAGTGTTTGCCCCCAGCAAGTGATACAACATCCAGTGGTCGCGGACCAAGGACACAGCTGCATGCTGGGAGCCCGGCGCCGCTCACTCACGAAATGAACTGCTGACATTGTCCACATTCTTTTCTTTGCCTATTGTGTGCCGAGTACTGTATATTTTTATTTCAGCTAACACTCCTTTTTACATGGATGTAAAGCATCACAACTGAAAACGCCTTTGTAGCTTGTATTGTTTTTACTGTAATACACATTGTGATATCTGAGTCCTTAGTATATCAAGATTTTTTATGCAGACACAACTTAAAAGTAATTCTTACATTTCTTTCCTGTAAATTACATTTACATTTTGGTTGACTTTAGTTTGCTTTTTGAAATTGTAATCGTTCAACCTAAATCGTGTATCTAAAATATCTAGACTACTTCTCTATGCAACACTGGAAAATTTTGTATTCAACTTTCTTACTCACTCCCTTTTTTGCACTGTTCTAAATAAACTATCATGCCAAGGTTGATGTTTTTGATTTGCTGTCAAAGAGGAGGTGAAATGAAAGTTATTGGACTGAAGAACTGGCGTTACCTCCAGGTAACATTAATTACCTGGAGGTAAAACACATGAACCCAAGTACTGGCTCCAGGTGTGAAGCAAGTTGATCAAACATGAGGATGCACACTTCCTGGTTTAACTTTCTCTCTGTTTATTAAAGTGCTCTGGAAAAAGAAATAGCAGGATGCATATTAGAAACATTAAGAAAATTAACAATACAAAAGTCTGAGTTACAAAAGTGAAAGCACTTTGAGAAAAAGAGAAGTCACAGTGCAGGCTTTTTGCACAACTTGGGGATAAGTGGGAATCAACAGCCCAACATTGGAAATGAACTGTTATCATAATCTGTTTTGAGATTTATAATTATATCTAAAAAATTTGACTGAAAGTTTGAATAAGAGTTTTGGAAATTTGGAAAATCAAAACTGCTAAAACATGTCAATAAAAAAAACTACTGAGGAACGTGTTAATGTAAAAAAAGTACCAAATAGATTTATTTTCAGCAATGATACATTGTAAACTGGTTAATAAACATAGACTTTACAAAATACATTTTATTCAAGCGTCGCATATTTACACAGTTAGGAATGATTGCCTTTTAGAGCTGGTTGGTCCCTTGAGTTCATTCAAAAGATGACAACACTGTTGAGCCAATTCATATCTGTATATATTAACACTTAGACATTTGATGGGATCAGATATGTAGGGCGAGCCACCTTAAAGACTGCGCAGCGGCAGAATCTGAGAATGTTAGTTCCTCAACACACACAGACCATTAAAACCCCCCAGAGCCCACAGTCTATAAAACCTACAGAGTTCAGCTATGGCTTCGACGTCATTTGAAAAACCAGGCGTTAGAAAGACACTGAAGACAGGGGAGCTGTGGTCTCTTCTCTCGCATTTCTCCACGTCAGCGCATTGACTCCATGACTGTGGGACTTTGTGACACACACTTTAGAACTGTCAATGCGCTGCAGACAGCAAAGACAACCTGTAGTTACAATGGAAATGCACAGATCACACATCTGTGCATGTGTGTGATTACATCACCACCCTGATGTGAACCTTGAAAAATTACACTATATCTGTACATTAATGATACCAGTGTTTAAGGCACAGTCTGTACACCCGGGCCAGTTTTGCCCATTATGTACGTCAATCTGTTTCCCAGGATGCACCAAATATAGTGTAAGACAACGTTTGTCATTCATCCATGACATCACATCCTGACTTGATGAACAGATACTGGGAAAGTTTGATTCAACATTTCTTTCTTCATGAGAGTTGTAACTGATCCTTCTACTGAGAGCATTAGCTTCTTTGTTTATAAAGTAATAGGAGTCCCTGCCGTCCTTCTTAAAGACTGAAAAGTGCTAAAACAGACCAACAATGGTATTGCAATAACTTCAACAACTGACCTTCAGACTTTGAGTCCAAGTTCATCCCAAAGTTGCTTTTACATCTGATAATAATAAAAAAATCTACATGACCTAAGATATACAAACTGCTTTTTGATTTGGAAAAGGCTCGTTTGCAGACAGATGGAAACACATTGGAACAATCCTTGACAGACAGGGGGCCAAACTCCATTAAAAAGTTTAATATGCTTACATATCAGAAAATGACCTAATATATAATTGTAAAGTACTCAATAGACTGGATTTTTTTGTCTATGCACATCCTACATTTTCCAAATACGGGTGGGCGTGGATAGAACATGGAAACTTTGATAATGTCAATATGCTGCAATGAGAATTGAATAGCTAAGAGTAAAAAGACTGAACATGATTCCGCCTCAGCATAAGACTTGCTCAATTCCTGCATACAAATACTCTAAGACCCCATGCTTGGAATATGACTATGGAGCAACGTCTACGCTATTAAGAGCAACATTATTTTGATAGACTTCTTGAATGGAGTTTGGCGAGACCTTCAATCCATAAACAAAAGAAAAGGAAACGGCACGGAGCCAGGTCGGGCCCCTTGACACTGAGGAAGACCTCAAGGACGCCTCGTGCCTCAGAACTCTTCATCCTCCGAGCTGAGTTGGTTCTGCTTCTTCCTCACGTTCCAGTGCAAACACTGGGCCAGGCTCTCGAACCAATCATTGACCGGGTCCCGGAAACAGATGGAGGGAACAGGGAAGCAGGAAGTGGTGATGGTAATACTGGAACAGGGAAGAAAGAAAAAAGAACAATCAGAGAAAAGGTCTTGTGTCACAATGAAGAAAGAAAAGTCCAGGTACTTGTAATGATTGATAGAAAGAAGAGGTGTGGACATCAGTAACTTCCCTCGGAAGCAACAATGGGCCTGTTTCAGTGCGCTGCAATGACTCCACTGACTGGCAGCCCATTGGGCGAAGCAGGAAGGAGATTACCTCCAGATAAGTTACATAAAGGAAGACGCTGGGCCTGACGCAGAGGGACTCTCCGGGCCTTGATACGGTTGCACAACAAAGCTGCCAGTGTTGCGCTAAACTTATTATCCATTACGCAATCTCTGGGTTCTGTTTTGCGTCATTAGCTCAGTGTCTGTCTGTCTGTCTGTCTGTCTGTCTGTCTGTCTGTCTGTCTGTCTGTCTGTCTGTCTGTCTGTCTGTCTGTCTGTCTGTCTGTCTGTCTGTCTGTCTGTCTGTCTGTCTGTCTGTCTGTCTGTCTGTCTGTCTGTCTGTCTGTCTCTGTGTGTGTGTGTGTGTGTGTGTGTGTGTGTGTGTGTGTGTGTGTGTGTGTGTGTGTGTGTGTGTGTGTGTGTGTGTGGTGTGTGTGTGTGTGTGTGTGTGTGTGTGTGGACTAACCTGTCTCCGTGACAGATCTCCTGTCTCTTCCTTCCATCAAATGACACCCAGGCTGTGTTTCTGGCATCGCGAGACAGCATTATCTATTACAAACAGACAGAAGAATGCAGAAAGTCAAAGAAAGAAAACATTTTTATGGTTTTAATTTACAAAAGAGAGAAGATTATGTTTTCTATCCTCCAAAAACTTGACTTGTTACGTGTTCTTTCTTAAATCAAAAACTTTTAATGATTTATTTTGTATAAATCATTTATGATCTCACCCAGTAACGCAACATTTTCTTTAAAAGAATGCAGACAATTATTAAATGGTATTACATTTATTTCAAGCAACTTACAATAAGTGCAATAAACCATTAAGATACAAATGCAGATATATATGCTTTGAATTAGCCAAACCATTGTAAGTGCTGCTGCATTAACTTCAGATTTGCTTAAAAAAACATGTTGGTTTATTGGCAGTCGAAACTGATTCCTCAGTTAAAATGCGAGTTGTACTTCCTGAACAGAGTGAGCCTCAGTACCTTGAGCTCCACCCCGGCCGGCACCACGATGGGTCTGAAGGAGAGGGAGTGGGGGCAGATGGGGGTGATCATGATGGCCGGGACGTTGGGATGGATCATGGAGGCTCCGGCTGCCACGGCGTACGCTGTACTTCCTGTGGGGGTGGACACTATCACTCCTGAGGGGACACAGACGGCGAGTTAAGGCAAGATGTAGAGTTCACAATAAAAGCATCTCCACAAAGGTTTTAATTAATTAAAATGCCACAAAAAACACATTTTATGTAAAATACATCCTAATGAAAGCTCAACTAAATTGAGTAGATATCATTTTGATTAAAATCTCGTAATTGTTTCATGACTCATTTAGACAAGGAAGTGAACATTGGACACTTTAGTTGCAACAATATTAACAGTGTGACTAATTTAAAAAAAGGGGGGTGCATAGGTTTCCCTTACAATAACAATACTGCAATAGATTTAAATTATATAACCAACACATGTTTTTAACAACAACAGAAAATCCTACATCTGCTGGAACAGAGGATCAAAGGATAAATCACATAACTTCAAAGGAATTGGAAAACTATCAATTTGTCTTAATTCAATTCAACAAGAAAATGCGTGCGAATGCTGTAAACTGTGAACATTTGTTGCTCAATTTAGCTGAAAATGCAGAAAAAGCTGAATATGTTCTTAGTTGAATGGTCTCTAGCTGCTTTTAGCTACAGAGACCAAGTCAGTGTGTTTTGCTGAACTTAGCGGAGAAATGCAGAAAAGTGAAATGATTTGAATCAAATTGTTACAGCTCAAATGCATTGCAATGACTTTGTTGAACATTTGAAACTGAAATGTTAAACTGGAAGAGTAGGAAAAACAGTGAAGAACTAGCTTAATATTTAAAAGAAAAGGTTTAAAAAAGGTATAAACGACAAAATGTATAGCCTCAATGTCCTGAAATAGCTGAGTAAGTTTATAGTTGAATGGTTTCTGCAGCTGAAAATAGGCTGAAGGAGTTCAATATTAAATGTAAGTAGTAGTGAATGAATGTGTATTAAGAAGAGAAAAGAAAGTAAAAACGCTTTGAAAAACAGCAGAATATTTTAACTGCAAACTTTTGAACTAAAACCATACGTCACCAATAATGTATAAAATATGTGGAACATGTTGACATCAGTATGAAGTCTCCATCAGACAGAAAATAATAGGCTGAGACAGTCTGTTTTTCAACCTAAGAGAGGTTTTCCTACAATTCAAGCATACAATTATGTCCCAGGAGTGTAGGGTTTGGGAATTATGACACATTTAATTATGACACATTTCAAGCTCTCCTCCACTCTAGGGCTGAAGTCGAATAGTCCATTTAGCTTAGGAACCTTCCTAACGGAGTGAAATGACCCGGAAGTCCCTCAGTGGCAGCCATGATAAGTGCCGTTCCAATTCTCTAGAATAGATGAAAGGAAAGGAGGTTTCAAACTTCCTGTATAACCTCCTTTAGCTTAGAAACCACTGAACCTCCCTTTACGAAAGGAGAGGAGCAAATGCTGCCCCACAATGCATTGCAGCCACAGCATTTGCCATCACAACAGTCGGCCGTTCACGGAAACAACCGATTATGACCGAGAAATTATATCATGAACGTTACGGTGCTTATTAAGCATTTTAAAACGTATGTGGTAAGTTGCCAAAGTGCTTTTGTCTGAACGTTCATCAGTATTATAATCAACAAGAGAAATATGAACGTTAGTTTTTACTGAAATGATCAAATAAAGTCAACATCTCACAGTCTTTACTGAGCTGTGTGGGGTTTGTTCAACTTTTAAAAGATGTTTGAATGGTGATATACACAGTGATAGATGTTAAGGACTAACGTTTATAATAAATACATTTGTATTGATTTTAAGATCTTTTAATAGTTCATACAATCATACGTATTGGGATCATTTGTATTAATGTGGACCGGAGGGAGAGGGTGACGAGCATAAGTTTCACTTTCCTTTTTTATTTCAATTCCAACTTTGGTCATGAAGAATATGTTTCTCTGTTGTCCACGTTCATAAAGCATAAAGCAACAGCATCAGAGCACGGTGCAGAGTCTCTAGATGAGTTTACAGTAGTCCCTCGTTCTTATTAAACATCCATGTTGTAGTCCGCTGTATAGAGAACTGTAGTTTCCATAGTTTCCCCACAGCAGCAGACACACATTCATGACGTCCGCTGGCGCATCATAAACACGTCGGATAGTGAAAGTGCAGTCGATTCTCTAAAGTACCGCAGTCTCTTCTCCTAAGTCCTTTTGAATTCTCCTATCCACTATCCCTTAACCCCGTGACGTTTCACTCAGAGGTCAAGGAATAGACGATAGGGTTAGAATTTAGGAGCTGATTTTGGGATTATCCGACCGCAACCTAAGTGTGACATCACGCACTCTAAGCCTCAACAAGCTGCGCAATACACACTAATGTTAAAATCTGAAGAAGGCCCCTTTACCAAGCTCCAACTAAGTTAAATATCTCAAAAAGTGTTATAGCTGAATGTCTTGTGATCATTTTAAAGTTGGAATGAAGTCTCTAGCTGAAAGTATGTGGAAGGAGTAGCATTTGGTGCACGGTGTAGTTAAAAGAGGATTTGAAGGTTCCTCCCATTGAGTTACAGTTTAAAAAGCTGAATATTTCAAAAAGTATAACATATTTCGAAAAAGTTGAAAGTTTCCCATCGTGGGCTGAATATTTTTGACATTTTAATGGTTTCTGTAGCTGAAAGTAGGCTGAAGTTATTGAGAGCCAAACTATTTGGTGAAATAAAAAAAAGATGACATTTTAGATGATTAAAGAAAAGAAGAACTATAGTGGAATGCTGAAAACAGCATTCCACTAACTATTAAGCTGCATTAACATTCCTATACAAACTCAATGACCTGACACCAAATGTATAACTTATATTTAGAAGCTATTAAGATGGTAATCTTTTATATTCTTTGAATATTTTCGCCAAGCCTCAATTCTTCCTAGAAATATTTTGAAGGAGAGTCTAACAGAACAATCACATAAAGGCAGTGCCAGCAGGGAGGAAGCTGCCAGCGGGACAGTGGGTGTTTCTCAATGTCGAGGAAGGCTCCTCCAGAGCTACTATTTCAAGGATGCTACGTCATCGAGTCCCGCCGAAGGACTGTTACAATGTCCAGGATCCTTGGAATTCTACCGAGGCCGGCGTCCTTCGTTGCGGGAAATTTCGAGGCTGCACATGTGTAGACTCCGCGGTCTTAAAATCCCCACAATGCTTTGCGCAGGGACCAATTTCCAAATCTTTGGCGGAAATCGCGCTCCATTTAAGGCGGGGCCTCGCATATGACGCACACCTGTTAGCCTGTTCCACCATTCTTCGTTTTCCGAGGCAAGGAAGGATTCTTGCCTCGCTTCTGAAGCAACTGACTCTGAGGTACATGTGCTACCAAGCAAGCCTTCTCGACATTGAGGAACACCCAGAGAGACTCGTTCTTATCTCCTGATCATCTGGTTCGGTCTGTCTTCTTCTTTCGTGTAACGTTAGAGGTCCAACTCGGTGTCGTGTAGCCATGCTTGCATCTCTGGTCCTAGGTCGAAGAGGCCGGCTTCCGAGGGTGGTCTATATAAGGGGCAGATGGTGATTATATGGACAGCGGTCTGCTCAGGGTCACCGCACTCGCATGCCGCACTGTCCGCCAAGCCCCACGTCTTCATCTATGTTTTAAAGCGACCGACCCCAGTTCGTAGACGGTTCAGAGTGGTCCACTGCCGGCGCGGTAGGTTGTCTCCTCCAATGGCGCCATCTCCTGGGTCCCAGATGTAACGGTGGATTCGGGAGGGCACGGCTGACTCCCACTCCTGCTTCCAAGCTGCTGCCAACCATGCATCTCTGGAGATGTCCTCAGAGGTGGAGTTGAGCATCTCTTGAGCTGCTTTGTTGTAGGGGTGGCGGGACTTGAGTCTGCTTGGAGGTGCTGGTGTTATTGTGGTGTTGTGCAGGATGTGCCAGTCATACTTTTGTGCCTTCCTGGCCAGGGCGAGGGTGGCAGCCTCCCGTCGGAGGCCGGCCGGTGCTATTCCCGCGAGGACTGGCAAGAGGGACACAGGGGTAGGCTTTAAGCATCCAGTTATTATTCGGAGGGAGGTATTGATAGCCACGTCGACCTTTCTCGCATGAGGGCTTCTACTCCAGACTGGAGCGCAGTATTCCGCTACAGAGAAGACCAGGGCTTGAGCGTCTGTCTGACCGGTTTCATTTAAATATCACTCAGGTGTGAGAGCTTGGCAGCCTCTGCACTGATGTGATTTAAGTGTGGGCAGTAGACTTGGTAAAAGAGGGCGTAACACTAACAGAGCAAACTTCATGTGAGAGTCACGTTTGTCTTCCACTCACCGTCCCCCTGCACTGTGGTGATGAGGTGTCCGTCAAGGAACAGGTCCACATTGGAAAGGTACGAGGAGGGGCCTCTGTCCACCACCACCTCGTTCAGCACCTGAAACACATATGCTGGCATGAACACTGTGTGCACTGGATGAGACTCTCCTTAAAGGTCCCATGTCATGCTTTTCTGGTTATTACTGCCCCAGAACGCCTCGTTGGAGATTTCTCTTTTTCTTCTGGGGGGGGGGGAATTCCTGTCTGTTTACCTCATACCTGCTTTTAGAGCTGCTGGTTATAGAGCCGCTGCCAGTGTTTACTACTGCGGTTCTTTAACAACATGTTCATAGCCTGAAGGCATCATGGTGGCGAGACCTGTCATTAAGATGACTCAATTTGACTAGGCTGTTTTCTCCTGACTCTCAGTGGTAAATAGACTGCACTTATACAGAGCTTTTCTAGTCTTTGGCGACCACTCAGAGCGCTTCTACAACACGTGAGCATTCACCTATTCACACACACATCGAGGAATCAAGATGCTACATGCTCAGTAATCAAGATACACATTATTTGCCATTGGTAAGCCACTTTGGGTGCAGTCTCTTGCCTAAGGACACTTTGACATGTGAAGTGACAAAGCTGGGGATTGACTTCACTTGGTGGACGAGTGTTACTGCTCCGGAGCATGGAGCTGATTAATCACCAAATATTTCTTATTGGCTGCTACCACAGAAGCAGTTCATATTCATTTGCAACTTAGTGATTTTGTCTAAGTTTAGGAGAGCCATTCATCTACCAGGGTTGGTGTAAGTCACTCAGAATAAACTAAATGACTAAAAAAGTATTTTTATCTTGGCTCAAAATGGTTTTGTTGATGCGTTATAAAGAAGTGATTTAAGCTTCAGATATTACCTGATACTGCACGCTTTTCCGTCTGCTTTCCGTGTCCCCATTGGTCAGGATGATGCCCTTCTCGTCCAATCTGGCCTTCTTCTCCCAGTTCTCTTTAAGCACCCGGACTTTCAAGCGACTTCGTAGGACGATGGCAGCGTTACCTATATAGGAAACATGTATTATAGTCTTTTGCATATACAAGCTGGAGGACTGTGTTTAAAGAGAGATTAGAAAACAATCAGTACCTTCGATAACCTGGTCCACCTGAGACTGGTAGGTGTCAAATTTAAAAGGTGTCAGGAAACCCAGGGAGCCCAGGTGGAAGGCCATAACTGGTGGAACGCTTTCCTACAAATAAACAAAAAGGTAAGGGTTAGAGCAGTGGTTCCCACACTGGTGTGCCGTGAGGCAAGTCCGGATGTGCCGTGGGATTTTGTGACAACCATACGTTATTATTGCAATATACAACTACACAAAAATAATTATTTTTTAATTTACTATATCAGTACTTTGTAGGTTTATATCTACGTAATCTGCGCGACTTGTGCGTCCACATCTCCACGTGCAGTGCTGCATAAACATGGTCAGCGATAACTTTCGAGGGGTGGAGGTATGCCCATTATTTTGAGTTCGTCCGAAGAATAGACAGGAATGTGACGGTGAGGTGCAAACTGTGTCCAGGCCAGCAGCTGTTATCCACTGCTGTAAACACCACGTCAAACCTCAACAAACACCTGCAAAGAACACATGCTAAGGTGAAGCTACCGCACACGCCATTTGCTGTTTGTTTATATCACGCCATTTGCTGTCTGTTCTTCTTCTCTGTCTTCCGGTTGTTGCCTGTTTTGAATGACAAATACACACTACCGCCGCCTGCTGGTAAGGAAAGTTATTGCCACTCACGCATGCGCAGTTCGTACGTGCTCGGCGAGTAAAGTAACGAGTAAAGTAACGAGTTACTTTATATAGATAGTAACAAAGTAGTGTAATATATTGCTTTTTTTAAAGTAATATGTAATATATTAAAACAAATTAGTAACGACCCCATCTCTGGAGTTGGCGTCATCTACTCTGGTTTACATGAAGAACAACAGGAGGTCACGGCTCTCTGTTGAACAGGACTTGCGAGTGGCCCTCTCCTCAGTGCCACCAAGGATTAAACAATTCTGCGCGCCCCGACAGGCACATGTATCTCACTAATTTGTAAGTCGGCAACATATTTACAATAGCACATGTTTCAATGCTGATTGCTGAAATGTTACATTTATAATTTGTAGTTCAGGACCATGGACAATGCAGCTTCCTTGCATTGACAGTTCTCTGTGCTGAATTTCTGCTGAGTTTCCTTTGCCTCATTTTTAATGTTGTGACCTGTCTGGTTTAAATGAGTGTGTCGCTGCTTTGATGAAGCCTAATTTGATAACGTTTCAAATTAATTTCTGAAATATTTCGTTAATAAATATTTCATGAGTAATATAGTTGTCTTTGTCACATTTTATTTGGCATTAGTAAATAATTAAGCACATTTACAGATATTTTACATGATATGAGTGATAACACGTGTTATAAGGGCTATTTTGCACAATAGGTGTGCCTTGAGATTTGTACTTGTCCTTTGGTGTGCCTTGGGCACAAAAAGTTTGGGAACCACTGGGTTAGAGGACTGTGTCATACCAGGAATTGCAAACAAAAGAAGACCCACACATTGTCAGTAGTGAATACCTGAAAAAGCGAAGATGCATACAGCAAAGTTCCGTCTCCACCGAGACAGATTATGAAGTCTACGCGATTGGAGATGTCATCAAGATCTGAGAAATAAAAAGAAGGCAATACAGATTTTAAATTAAAGGTCCAGTCTTTTATTTACAGTGTTCTGAAGATGGCTGGTTCTCATACCGTCTCTGAAAGTGCAGAATTTCTCAGTAATGGCCCCAAAGTTTTCATCGTCTGATATGGCAGGATCTTCCAGAACTTTCTTTTCCACATATACAATCATGTCCTTCACCTACAAGAACAACAAAGGTAAGGAATTGATAGTGAGGACTTTGAATAATAAACATCAGATATACTGTCAGTGAACACGTGGCCATACCTCGGTGAGGAATATGCAGAGCTCCTTGAAAGGCTGAAGCAGACTGGCATCTCTTATCTTCTTGATGACAAGGACACTTTTTGGTGGCTTGTTCCACGTCAGTTTCTGGCTGGCGGGGTCCTGAATGTGCCTGAAAACAACACAACGCTACGTCAGTAGGGCCAAACGGTCACTTGATAAGGATTCCCTCCGTTACATCAGCCCAGGTCTGAGCGCTGAGCCTCAGAACGTAAAACATAGCTGTTATTTAAGCAAAGCATCATCATAGCCAGGACTGCTTAGCTGATATCCAATTAGAGCCACCGGATTAAAGACCCCGTGTGCCGTCTCATGGCCTTCACCTTATCTAACCCCCACACAGGGTCAAGGATATCATTGGCACCATGCTTCAAGAAAGACAACTGAAAGATAAAAATGTGAGAGGAAAATAGTGCATAAAATATAGCTGTTATAAGCAAAATGCAAGCTGTACTATCTAGACTGTAGGCGGGGAGCCACGAGTTGTGAAGATAAACCGGGACGAAAAAGCACACAATCATGACTTGACTAAAAGCAGGAAGCATGAAAATCTGACCTCCTTGAGGCTGAAACTAATATGGACCGGGACCACAAATATTAAATCTGAGGATAAAATAAAGCTGAAACTAGCCGAACAACAGCAGCGTCTGATGATGACTCCCGTTTGCCCCGTCATACATTAGTCCGTTACTGATGCGACTGATCACATGTAGAGAATGTTTATTTCAAGCATTTAATATCATCAGGGGACATAACCAAGACTAAATAACTGAATAAGAAGATGATAACTAAAAGGAACGATTACATTACAGGGCTCGACATTATAAATGGCCCGCTGGCCCGGAAGCACTATTTAGACACCCCAGGCCAGCATAACGTACTTTCCACTTGCCCGCTCGGGCCACTAAAAATATTGGTTTAAAAAAAAAAATTGTCCTGTGGTATTGGTATTTTGACTAGCAATTTAGTTAAATCGTTTAATTTATTAACGCTACAACATAGCGTTTCGTGAGTCGGTTGTCATTGTTGGGTGAAAAGCAAACCTAACCATTCACCAAAATGTTTTTAATACCAGCGGTAACCGGCCAAGCGCCGGGCAAAAAATAATCTTCAAATAAAAGAAAGTCACCGGAGGAGTTAAAGGAGAGTGACAGGGAGTATGAGAAGAAGAGGGAGAGAAAGTTTCAGCCAGCTTGATCGATGGAGTTGGCTTCTAGTGGTGCAGTGACGCGTCCTAAAACCCTTTTATAATCTATCGATTCGATTTATGATTAGAAAATTATAAAAGTAGGGTAGACATGTGGAGATTATCCGGCTGAACAAAACGTGCATTAATCAAACAGGTTAATTTTCCACAGACCTTATTTCCAGCTATTTTCCAAAACCCTGTGGAGAAATCCCATTGCTTTTTGTCGAGGGAACCAGCAGCTTACTTCCTGGTTTTAAGACGCGTCACTGGCTGCACCTCTCAATATGATGCCAATATAAACAAGGTCTTCTGTCGGCTCTGTACATCAATGCCGACCTATGCTGACAAGTAAGTGAAGAGTAGAAAATATAAAGGTATTGGCTTTAGGGAAATGTCCCAGCAGTTTAGGATAATGAAGGTTCTAATCTAATCTATTACATAGCCATTACATTTCTAACTCCTGATGACAGGAAGCCAGAAAGTGCATTATACAAATAATAATACTCATAATAATAGCAGACATTTTTTAACAATGACCACAATATCATTATTTTAATAAACCAAATATGAACAATTGAGGAAAATGAGGAAGAACTGATTGTTCAAATATTGTAGTACAAGTAGTAATGTAGTTAGTGCATGAATTACTATTGCAACAAATGTGTTAATTTTCTTCATTATAAGTCGATTTTTTTTGGACGAATGCTCCGGGCCAGTGGTTACAATGGTGGGGCCAATGATAATACAATTCTACCGGCCCTGAGGGCCAGTGGCATTTTACCCTTAATGTCTACCCCTGCATTACAACAGATTATACAAACACAACATTCAACTAGATAAAACCTCTACACAGGTGCTATGACATGGCAGTTTACTGGAAGAACCAGCATACACGCCCCCATTAACCTTCAAATGATGATTTATTTTCCACTCTTCTCAGATATCAGCAGTGTGTCAACATTGGCCACCAATTTGCTGCCCTAGGCAAGATTTTAGCTTTTTTAAATATTGAAGTTGAAAGCATCAATCTGGTGCACTTTGAGAGCAACATTAAGAGATCTATGGATACATCTCTCAACACGATATGAAACAGAACTGGAAACAGATTTTCCAGTTTTATGATCATATAAAGATGTGCCTTTACCTCACTGAGCTGAGGTTATCAGACTGAGAGTCTGTCAGGAGAGAGCTCTCTAAAGCTCTCCCCCCCACGGCCGCTTACACAGTAAATTCCAATGTTAATAAAAGCACACAGAAGCTGTATACGTTTTTTGGGAGTTTGATTTATTTTTAAATTAACACAAATACAAAATTAAAACCTATAATTGCACACTAAAACCATTATTTAAAAAAAAAGAACAATTTCACATACAGTAAACCTCTGGTTTTTACTGGGGCTGGGACAGTTGATTTTGTGGGGGGGGGGTGCCATAGTTTATGAGCGCTGTACGCAATATAGGCGTAGTTATGTTAGTATAAGATAATAAGATGTACTTTGTTGATCCAAAATTGGGAAATTGTGTTCTTATGAAAATGTAAAAATATATATTTTTGAAATTTTTAACTTTTTTTTTTTCTCCCCAATTGTTGGCGCCCCCGATGGGTTGATGCACCCTTAGCATTCACCTATACTGCCTATTCCAAGGGCCGGCTCTGTTGGCCGCACATGTGGCTAACTATCTGCCACTGTAAATATTTAAATAAATCACACACCGTCTCAGTAATACAATATACCTTGCTGGTTGAGGAACATGCCAGGAGAACACATCAGAGGCCAGTGATTCCAACACACACACAACTATCATTATAAAATAACCTGTTGCTCTGTCAATTCAAAAAGTATCAAACACACCAAACAAATACAAAATACCACAAACTCAAGCCTTTAAACCAAACAAGGCGGTAATTACCAGTATCAGATTCCCTTCTAATGCACAGGGCATTGTGTCAGTCCCTTGCAGTCTTTCAACTTTGTACAAAAGGGAGGTAAACAACCCAACTAGAAAAAAAACACTTCCTAAATTGAGTGAACCTCATTAACCGTGGAATTAACGGAAGCTGGGCAGGCCTGGTTTCAAACACAAACACAATCAAAACTTCATTAGCATTTGAAACGGTGCCAAGCTGTGATCTATTCATAGGCCGTTTCTGTTCTGACCACCTGAAAGCATCCCCACCCGAGACCTTCCTCTTTCATCAGCGACCCCGCTCTGTCTACACAACAGCCAGCCTGTGATACCATGCACACACTGCCACTTGTGGGACTACAATTAAATTCAATCTAGATATCAGTCCATCCCTATGCACTCAGGACAAATTAGAAACAAAACAAAGCCAAAAACGTTGGCAGTTATATTTACATATCAAACATGTGTTGAGAAACTCCATTTTAGGCTTTAGAATGGGGGCCAAGACACAAACAGAAAGTATTTACAATATATATTTATAGCACATCTAAATATGTTCATTTTATATAAAAAAAGATTCACAAGCTATAAAATACACTAACAATAACCAAATACCATTTAAAATATTCAAACTTAGCTAACTGTAACTACTTAAAAAAAGGTCCCACAAATGAATTTCAGCATTCTTAACATGAGCTAAAATTAGGTAAGATAATATGTAATACACAGATGCATTAAAGGGAAAATAATGGTTAACAACAAGAGTTAACAAGTCCCCAGCCAGTTAGACTAGCCAAGCTTTGACATATTTGATGAACAACTACTACCATAAGCTCTTTTTTAAAGACTGTCAGGAGAAAGACTCTCACCATTTCCAGACTTTGTTGTCGTTGTTGTTGTTGTCGGACATGTCCTGCAGTACGCTCTGGTTAAACTTCATGACTGTACACATGAAAGCAAGGATGCTGCCTCAGGTCGACTCAGCTGGAGAACAGGGCTCTGCCTCACAGATCAGATCATTCTTCCTCTAACAACTTCCTCCATTGCCACACATTGTAAAATCAGCTATAGAGCAACCGGGTTGGTTTAGTGGTCTAGCTGTGAGAGAGCCGTCGGCTGTGCGAGAGGAAGAGCGAGGCGGAGTGTGTTTCCATACGCAGCAGGATCAGCTAACTACCCCCTTGAGGTGGATCCTCCCCGGCTATATTTGTCCCCAACCAGGACTTAACACTAAAGCTTCCAGGAGCATTCTACCGAGGTAAAGCTCTCCCTCATCTTTAAAGTTGACTTCATCTCGGCACACGCCCACTCTGCTGTGTTTACCCCGCACACCTCAGGAGAAAGAGTTTCCTTATTGGACGGGCGTGATTTACTGAAACACAACATGCTGTTCCTGAATCTGGAATATCCACTGCAATGTATTACAAGTCAACCAGCCATCGCGCTTCAATGACAAAGGGTGCAGTTTATACACTGCATGAGACAAATTATTTTGAGGTTACATTCCTACTACCACAAACATTTAAGTGAATGTAAAAAAAACGTCATCACTTTCTACTTTTTTATTCATTAATGGTATTGCATTGGGTTTGTTGTTGGTCCCACACATAAATCACTTCCCGGTAATGTGTGTTTATGTAAAGACTGAAAAACTCCCTTTTTATTAGATGACACTGACACACAGCATGGAAGAAGGGGAAGAGCAGGGGAAATATCTCGACATGGTTAATGTGGGTAAATGATTTAATTATCCGTTGTGGGAATTCAACAGGATGTAATTGTGCCAACCTCAGTCCTTATCATAACCTAAGTTTACTGCTTCCACCATATAAAAGTCCCTTTTGTAACTCTCAAAAGCAATAACATCTCATGCACTGTACTTCCCAGTAAATAGTTATTTGTATACTATTTCAATATTCATTGGGTCACAATCCAAAGACAAAACTGATTTTAATTCAATGGGTGCGCCCATGTTGCTTTTGTATGGAAACACTTTGATATTGAGCTGGCAACTAAGTAAGAAATGAAACTTCTTGTCATTGAAGAAGATAAAATAAAGAAAGACAACACGTATAACATAACAGTGTTTCCAAAAGGTTGGCTCTAAAAGGTTTCCATTGTTTCCTTTCAGGGTGTGTTCAGGGTGTCAGGGAACTTTAGGTGGGTGGAGATTCTGTAGAATCAGTAGATGATGAACAAAGGCTCTCCAGACTTAAGGTCAAAAGCAATACTCAACAAATAACAACCAGCTACCGCAAGGAGTATAACAACCATACCCTAAAACAGAATACATGAAGGGTCTTTATCTATCCCTTAATACATTCCAAGTTCATTGGCACAGCATCTCTCTGTGGAACTAGGTCTTTCTAAAAGTGACTACTACAGAATAGAAAAGAATTCCTTTATTGTCATCGCACCAGGTACAACGACATTTCAAAAAGAAATCCTCGCAGTGGATTTCCACATAATACGAAAAAATATATATCTATACTATATAAACATATACACATAATCATATGCTCACACATCCATACCAACATGCATACAGCCCGCACATCATTTAAATACAGTTTACAATATAAAAAACACAGGGATGATATTTGGCATCTCTGATGTTGATCAGTTAATACAACTATTAAAAAGTAATGCAGTTACAAATTGTTACTGTGTGTGCTAGTTCAGCGTTTGACGGCATTCAGTTCTCGTATTGGCTCTGGGGTAGAAACTGTTTTTCAATCGGTTTGTCCTCGATTGAATTGACCTGTAGCGTCTACAGAAGAGCAAACAGGAAGTGTCCAGGGTGTGAAGAGTGCAATTATTTTTGCCTGCTCTGTTGAGGCAACGTTGGCTGAAGAGTTCCTCCAGAGAAGGCAGTGAGCAGCCGATGACCTTCTGGGCTGTGTTGATGACCCTCCGAAGGGCTTTCCTGTCCTTTTCTGAGCAGCTGGCACACCACGCGGTTAGGCAATATGCCAGCATCTCTCTGTGGAACTGGGTCTTTCTAAAAGTGACTACTACAGCCTTACCTCTATTTGGGAGTAAAGACAGCCTGGTTTTGCTACTTTTAACCCGTCTAGCAGCTTTAAGGGGAGCTAATCCGTCACTAACTGCTGCCTGAAACAAACAGTGCTGGGAGCCACTTATGTGACGGAGCGAGCCAAGGGGCCAACTGTCTGACAAGGCTGTGTCAGGTCAACAACAAGAGTCCTTACTAGGCAAGGCAAGGCAAGTTTATTTATATAGCACTTTTCAACACAAGGCAATTCAAAGTGCTTTACAAAAAATGAAAGACATACTAGGGATGGGTACATATACACCGGTATCTTTCGATACTCTTACCCCCTTCCTTAGGGGAATTCATCCACAGAAAACACACTGGACGCTGCACTAGGTCAGAAACCAGAGGAGACTGTGAAGTCCACCATAGACGGACCACTTTTGGACAAAATGTCCTCTCCATTAAAGGCAGCTCATTGTGGAATAGCCTCCCAACTGAGATACGGGATTGTCCCACTCAATCGTTTTAAAGGACAACTTAAAGAATGGTTGAGCAACAAATAGACGTGTCACTGCTAAATGCACTTTTATACAGGGGTATCTCCTCTTTCACTTTATGTAGCACTTTTATCTTATCTTGTACTTTATATACCATAGCTGCTACATTGTACTGCCATGTGGTAAATGCTTGTATGCTGCTCATGCTCTTTCTGCATGTCATGTATTTATTTTTGCAATGTATATAAATGTCATGTTCTTGTATGTTGTATGTGAGGGGACTGCGGATGGAAATTAGCTCAAAGCTAAAATCCGGCTCATTTACGCTTGTAAGCATTGTTTTTGTTTTAAAGTGTTCATCGATGTGCACTGTCCCGGTTCAAATAAACGATTAAATGAAATGATACTTTTTAATAATTTGGTGCTCAAAATTATAGACATGATTACAAGATGTGAAGATTAAACAGACATTTTATTGTAATTTATTTGTATTTATTATTTAATGTAACTTTTTCAATGTCATACCAAGCAGGTATGAGTGTGTTTGACAGTGTGTCTCTGGAAGGGGGGCAGTAATTAGGGGCAGTTCAGAAATCCATGTAAACATGACCGTTATTCAGTTAAAACGAGACGCTGCGTGCGCACCTCCTAAACCGGAAGCTCCGGTCGGCTAACCATTATAATCCATTTATTGCGTTTATTATTTATAATTGTAATGATGGATTATCAGTAATCATTTCAAAGTGAGACATTGGATTAACCTTCAGCAGCGTTTTTATGCCCTTGAACACAACTTTTGATCACAAAACAGGAAAGATAAGACATAATTATCATCATGGCTACGTAAAGTGAAGTTGTTTTCTTGCTCTTTCCTGGCTGCTAGTTCAGTGAGTTTTGGTCGTACAGTGATTAGACAAATACCAATGGAATCTGTGGAATCTCAGCTTTCATGTGATATGTTTGTGCATATTGCATGACGTAGAAAATATCGCTTTTGCCAGTTATGTGCTAAAGTAGCCGTTAGCCCCGTTAGCCCGTTTAGCTGAGTGTTGATTTAGACTCTTGGTGTTGGACTTCTGTTCCGCGTAGGTAAAAATGGTTCATATCGTCTGTTAGTTGAGTTTCCTCCCGTTAAGTGGGTATGCATAATTAATAGGTTGTTAAATGTTAAGAAGCCTTGAGACGCTGTTTCTTGCAAGATGTTGCGTCTACCCCCGGGAGTCTCACAATAATAAGAGCGCTGTTAGGAGAGATGACGAGTGGCTTTCACAGTGGCCAATCAGAGTGGTACTCAAACCGGATATGTCACACGGGATGAGGGTTCCCAACCAACCAGAATTGTTTAAACTAAGGAAGTAGCGTAATTCATATACCGATAGCAGCACCGTTTGTCCAGCGGCTTAACGGTATACCGATACCGTCCATTCGGCTACAGGGATGTGTATCGAGAACATGTTTTTAGCGCAAAGTACATGGCTTTGCATATACTCTCTTTCACAATACCTTCATTTCAAGAAAAAGGTCTGGGAAAGATAGTCAGTAAGACCACATTGCCAAAGTAATTGCTCTTCTGTTGAACAGAAATACAAGGCTTTATTAAAGTGACACATTTTTGTTGTTTTGGCTATTAATTCTGAGTGCAGGAGTTGTATGCCTTTTTATACAGTTGTGCAAAAAAGTGTTGCCTCTAAAATTGGGAACAATTACAAAACACACTTTAAGTGTTTTAAGTGCATTAAAGGCGACCGACATGATGACACAAATGACAAGTTTACACCTAATGTTTGTAATTCGATGTGTGTGTGTAAAAAACGGGATGAGGGGAAAGAAAGAGACAAAGGCTGGGTCAATATTTAAAGGGACCCTATTATGCTCATTTTCAGGTTCATCTTTGTGTTCTGTGCCTCTACTGTGACATGTCTCTATGCTTTAATGTTCAAAAAGCTCTTTATTTTTCTCATACTGCCTGTGCTGCAGCACCTCTTTTCACCCTCTGTCTGGAACCAGAGCCCAGTCTGCTCTGATTGGTTAGCTGGCCGGCTCTGTTGTGATTGGTCAACCACTTAGACTACGGGGTGGGACATCTCTATCAAGTAAAAAGTATCAGAGTGCTAGCCAATAGAAGCGTGAGTGTTAGGTCGTGATGTGCCTAAGTTACAGAAGGAAAGAAAGGAGTCCAATGGAGGAGTTGGCGGGAGAGAAACTCCCTCTGGAGGGAACGAAGGAATTTTAGCCTTTGCAGACCGTTTACATGCATACAAACCTATTTAACACAATACGGGAAAGGGAAAAACCCCAAGAAGCATTAAAGGGCCTTTTTAACCACAGGAAAAAAGCTGTATAAAAGAAAGACAATGGGACCCTGACTACAGAAAGGCGGTGGGTGGATTTTGGCCTTGATAAGTCAGGACAGCTGGAGTTGAGTTAAAATAATGCAAAAACATTTCACTGTCTTACAGCTTTTTCATTTTCACTTGAACCTCTCTGTTCACATTAACAGAACCCAAAGTTTGGAAAGATACCAAATATAAAATATTGAATTAATAGAATATGTCAAAACAACAATAAAACATGATTGATATATTTATTAGGGCTGCCAGTTAGCACAAACCTTGGTTTCAATATCTCTCTTTTGGCTACGACACAAGCATACAAAAAAAAAAATACATATGCGATGTTGCCATAGTGTGCGCAACAGGTTTTTCCGCAAACTCTAGAGTTACAAAAGAGGATCTTAAGAAATGTAAGTGGAAGACCAGGCTCATGAGGTAAAACGCTTCTTATAAAACAACTAGTTTAGGAGAAGAACATTATATGCAGGGCTGCACATAACTGGTGCGCAGGTGCGCATGCGCACCTCGGCCAAAAAAAGAGCACCGGGTCATTTGAAAAAAAACGCATTTGCGCACCAACATTGAGAGAGAGGGAGAGAGAAGGGAGAAGAGAAAAGAGAGAAGAGAGAAGAGAGAGAGAAAGATATTTGCGAGTTGCATATGAACTCAGGGCCGGCCCGTTGCACTGGCGTTGATTTTCGCCTAGGGCGCCAGATCTGTGGAGGCGCTGCGCTGGTAGTTCTGGGAGGGAAAAAAACATTTTTGACTGTTGGTGCTCATCCTAATTTTCGGCCTTGATGTAACAACATTCATAATTAAGTAAATGTAACACCCTTTTCACCCCGGTTACACGTTTCATTTGCCCTGTATGATGGGCGCTGTAAGTGATGAAAATGGGGGATGTTGGCTTGTCTGGCGCCCGCAGCTCACAGCCAAAATGCGAGTGAGCGAGGGAGAGAGGGAGGGTGCACCGGTACCGGCGCTGTTGTTATTAGAATCTGGTGCTAGCTGCGGATATAAGAAGAAGATGTTTCTACAATAATGTGGAGGGAGAGTCCTCTCCAGTCAGACCGAGAGACTGATAACTACAGCTCAGTGAGGTAAGGACTCCGAGTGTTTAGATAGTTCACTTTAGTGTCTCAAAGGGTTTGGTCACAATTTATGTAAACAGATATTTTCAAGGCACTCCTTTATAATTATTGGGATAAACAGGTTTGAAATCATTCCAATGTATACTATAGAACAGTAACCAAACATATCCTTTTAAAACTGGACTTTCAACCCAAAACCAGCTGTTGACTTGTGGATGCAAGCAGCTAATGGCAGACTCAACCAGAGAGAAAGTAGTAGGCCTACATCATCAGCTACCATGTCTGACAGAGAGGAAGACAGTGAGGAGAACAGTCAGGAGGGTAGTGATGACAGCTTGTAGGATTACTGGTCGTGCTAATGTTGTCTTGTGTTCGCCTCTGCATGTGTGTTCTGTGTTCACCTCTGTGTGTTCTGTGCCGTGTGTCTGACAAATAAAGACCGGTTTATTTATTTCATTTTAAGGATGAGCACCAAGCAACATCTCCAAGTGCTCCTTTGAGAACCAGGGCAAAAAAGTGATGTGCACCCCTGATTATATGGATTAGTGTGTTGTACTTAGTGAAAAGGTTTTAACATTTTACTCTCATACGTCAACCAGTGAGAGTGATGTTCAGCGGCACATTAGAAGAATTACACATTTTTGTTTACTTTTGGAGACAAAATAAAACAAAGTGCATGATGGTAGTTTGATGATGATGACCAACACTTGCAAACCTACGAGTTAATGTAGTTAGAAGGTGTCTGAGGTGTTGGTACAGCACAGAACAGGTCATATAAAACTTGAACCCAGGTAACATGATATTGGCCAATTAAAAGTTTAATAAAGATGTTTGTAAGATTAGATACATTAAAGGTGGGGTAGGTAATTCACTTCAGAAACACTTTTTGTTATATTCCATGGAATGCTCTTAACATCCCGATAGCAATGAGTACATTAAATGCTTTGACAATAAATCCATAAAAAAATGTCATCTGTGGAAACCGTGGTACTGTAAAGAGCACGACCAATCATCTGGCTAAAATAACTGGATGGCCTACCTGCCTGTCAGCCTTCCATCTGTGCACAAACTTATCTCGTGCCCTCATTGGTCATGTGCACGTTCATGTGTGTTGGAGGAGGGACTCTGTAAGGAAGTCTGAAGGAAGGGGCAGATTTTTTCCGGTTGTGTACTTTCAAATTCTAGAGCACTCGAGCTGGTTTCTCCATTCTTACCTACCCTACCTTTAACTTTTAGTAGAAAGGAAGCGTGTTGTTCAAGATAAATTACAAGATGTCCAAACCGTTAATTTGACAGGCATTTGTTTTTCTGAACATCTGCTAGCAATAGCTGTGAAAATTGGTACTATGTTTGTTCGTATGTATTTCTATTAAACCACATTTTAAAGTTTTTTTGAGTTTCACTATTTTATGTAACAACGGAAAAGCGATGTTAAGGCCTTAAGAGCAAGTCAGAAAATAAGTTAGTCATCTGACAGCTGACCGTTCAGGTTAAAATGTTCAAAAGAAGGCTTTAAAATTAACAAGTGACAAAAAGCATGTCGCACAACAAGACAAAAACAACATCAATTGGCTGTTTCATGCATGTTCAAGGACATGTGACTTGGAAATAAAAAGACAAGCTTACAAACACTACTTATAATGTAGAAGCATAACTTACATTACTGTGTGAGGATTCTGGAGCATGCATGCCTTGGGGCCGAATGTGGTCACAGGGCTGGGTCCATGAAGGGACTGATTCCTCCTGAGAGAGAGGACGACAAAGGCAAACATTCAGGTTGGAGAGAGCTCAAATGCTGTCCGGAAAGTCTGCAAACCATAGCCGGCACAATTTGTTCAAGAAAGTGCACGCTATTTAAAAACAGGAACATGTTCTAAATGACTCTTTATGAACCATTTCTAATCAAATAACTTTCCTTTCAGGACAAAAAAAGAGAAGTGAGGATAGAGCAGTGAGACATTTAGAGAAATAGTCTGAGCCTTGGGATTTCCAAGACTCAATTCATCACATGCAGATACAAGCTTATTTGATACAATGTGGCTCAACCAATCCTTCTATTTTAAGGATTAATTACAATTAAATGCTGTGACCTTTGGTGCTGAAAAATGTAGCCCATTCTGTGTCACTGTGTCAATGATAATGCATTGTGAAATGTTTTAAAAACAAAACACTTTTATTTATTCTGGCTGCATTGCAAACGGCATTGTCAGTAAATTATGTAATAAAACTAGGGCTGTCAGTCGATTAAAATATTTAATCGCATGATTGTCCATAGTTAATCACGATTAATCGCAAATTAATCGCACATTTTTTATCTGTTCTAAATGTACCTTAGAGGGATATTTTTCAAGTTTTTAATACTCTTAGATGGTATTTTAAACTCGATGCGCTCTGAAACTACGGGGTGGCCGAGGACAAAAAATGCACATGCGTTAATCGCGTTAAAATAATTAGTGGCGTTAATTTTTTGACAGCCCTAAATAAAACCTTTAACGATTAACTGAACTTTGTTCAGTTATTGCATAATCTGCGGACCTTTTCACAGGACCTAAAAGCCAATGATACATATCTCGCCGCCTGGTAAAATAAGTTGCCTTATCAAAATATTGAGAAGGAGAATCATTTGAACCTGATTTTCATGACATTACGTCAGCCTACTCAACACTATTAGAACAAGTTATTTCAAATGAATCTGAGCGCAGCAAAGCGAGAGGTGAAACATTGCATCAGCAAAGTATTTGAAGAGTATTTGACACGTTTTGATAGGCAGCCGTTGAATTCAACAATATTGATTAAGCTCTGGTTGCAAAGTCAAACACAAGAGCAGTGTTTTTCTTATCCATAACTGATGGATAACGGCCCCTACACACGGCAGCGTGCGTTACCGCTTGGCGGTGGGCGTGTCTGAAGCTTGGGGATTTTTTACGAACAACGCGACCAACAACCAATCACATGAATGTCCCGCCCCGGACATATAAAGCAAAGCATTCATGCTACATCCATGCTGGCTAAATATACTGTCTATGCTTGCTAGCTGTCCATTCAAACGAAGTACACTGGCTATAAACTCCCCAAACAGGCGAAAACCTACCAGTTTCACCCACTGTCTCTGTCACCTCCCCCCATGCCTGGCTCCTCCGGTTTGTATCCCTGTATGTAAAGAGGGACTGTCATATAGTACCGGGTGATTCCCTAACGCCACGATAATTTCCTCCTCCATTTTTTTACATATGGGAAATAACTGCGGTTTGGCTCTCCCAACATACACACGGTTTGATTGGCTAGCACTTGCACTGTCAGATTTGCATACGCGGGATTTGATTGGCTGACGCCTCCGTCGAGGCGGCAAAAGTAGAACATTGCTCTACTTTTGCAGCGAGCACCGCGAGAGAAGTTACGCTTTGCTCCCACAATGCAGTTCGGCGAATCGTGACGTCACCCCATTCAAAGTGAATGGGCAGAAGCGTTGAAGCGGCAACGCACGCCGCCGTGTGTAGGGGCCGTAACGGCCCGTCCACACAGCAGCTTTTGGCGATTTGTCCACCGCTTCCAGCGCGTCTCCGCCCATTGACTTTGAATGGGGATGACGTCACTTTCCCTCGCTTGTCGCCGAATTGCATTGTGGGGGGGCGAGGTGAAGATTTCCAGGATTTCCAGGATGTTCAGGATTTCAAAGTTGAACAATGTTCAACTTTTGAGGCTGAGCTGGAAGCGACAGCCAATCAGATCCGTTTATGCAAATCTGACAGTTCAAGTGCTAGCCAATCAAACCGCGTGCAAGCTGGGAGAGCCAGACCCGCAGTTCATTTCTATATTCCACAAAAATGGAGGAGAACTTAGTTATTGCGGTAGCAAATCACCCGGTTCTTTATGACCAGTCCCTATTTACTTACCGGGATACAAACCGGAGGAACCAGGCATGGGGGGAGGTGGCAGAGGCAGTGGGTGAAACTGGTAGGTTTTCGCTTGTTTGGGGATTTTATATCCAGTTTACTTCGTTGCTAGTTTACTTCGTTGCTAGCAAGCATAGACAGTATCATTAGCCAGCATGGAATGTAGCATAAAATAGCACCATAAACATTAATCTCATAAATGTTCAAAATGTTAAAAAAATAAATGTTCATCATAGCCCTTCCTATTTGACAATAGTGTAGAAGAACCGGGTTTTTTTGCTTTGTATGTCGGGGGCGGGATATTCATGTGATATTCATGTGATTGGTTGTTGGTCGCGAAATCCCCAAGCTGTCAGACACGCCCAGCTCCAGGATTTTCAAGATTTGGTCAAAGCTGCTGTCTGGACACACCGTAACAGCCCTATAGGCAGTGGCGGCTGGTGGAAAATATTTGTGGTGGGGCTGTTGATATAGTAAGTAAAACAAAACAAAATTGGGAGAAATTACCCCTTAAATTAGGATTTCTGGTGATGTAATGGCGCGTTTCCAGTGCAGCGCGGAGCTTGCTTTAATGCTGCATTCAGACCGGACGCGATGCGAATATTCGCTTCGCTCTAAACGCTCCCATCGCATCGCTCTAGTCGCTCGAGTTTCACCGCGGCTGCCAGCTGTGTTTACTCGCATCATTCAAACAAGACGCGCTGGCTCGGGAGCTACAACTACAACAAGATGAACATATTTTACCGTGATTAAATTGTAATACACGTTTCTAAATGATGCCGAATTAACAACATACTGATACCGGTTAGTAAAAACCATGAATTAATGCTTTGACAAGTCTGCAGACAGACGGCAGGCGAAAAACCTTTTAGAATGCTTGTTTTCTGAATGGAGCTTAGCTAAGCTAACGTTATATATGCTCCGACCGTCCACACTCACAACAACGGCCTATACAGACATAAATAAACCAGCGACTGTATTCTCCACGACACAGACAGTCTGTGGTTTGTACTTGTTTAACTTTTGTCTAGCATGGGAAACAAAAGATAGCATTTACTTGTTTGGGTGCGGACCGAGGTCCAGCGACTCGACCAGCACACCATTCTCATCCAACTACTGCTGCGTCACCTTGGTCACTCACGTCACGAGTCTAAAAAGCAACTCACGTCAACGCACGTAAGCAACGTGGGCGCCAACGTGAGCGCCCTCTTGACCAAAATATTTGACTGCGCTGATTGGCTGAAATTATGTTTCGGCGGCACAGCTTACTATTGAGACTTCTGTAACGTGCTGTTTGTCTCGGGGGCTCCGCCCGGTAATGATAAACTAATGCCATGGGCAAGGCCAGGCAGGAAACATGTGACTTATCAGTAACTTTAGACATCGTAACACAATTTTAAACGAGATTTTATTGTAGATTATACATTTTACTGATACCAATTGTATGATATTTACCTTGTTCATTAAAAATAAAAATATGAAATATATATATTTTTTAAATATTTTTTTTTGTATGTGGGAAGAGGTGGGGCGGCACCCCTAGGGCCCCTATGGGCCGGCCGCCACTGCCTATAGGACACTCAGATGTCTGCACAGCACAGCCCGTCTTCTAGACTTTGTTAAAACAATATGATTATCAACTGGGAAAGGTCGACCCGGAGCTGTGAGGCAGTGCTACATGCCACTAACTACAGAAGTCTTTCACTCTACTCAGCTGACAAATCCTCTTAGCAGTCTGAATCTGAGAACTCACCATCTGCTGTTTACTGCCTCATTTATCAATATTCTCATTTTAACGGTAAATTAAACGACTATGATGTGAAGGGTGTTGCTCATGAAGGATTATTATCATAAATAAGAATTTGAGTTTATCCTCTTTCAGCTTTTTGTTTTGGACAGGAGGCCAGAGACATGTCTCCAATTGGCTGATGATGCGGCTGAATGTCCATCATGTATGACAGTGGGAAACTGTTTATGAATTGTATTTATAGGGACAATGCAATTCAACATATTCACCTGAATAGTTGTTTGCTAATACTTAACTTATAACGACATTCATACGGCAAGACAGTTCAGAGCAGTGTACCTGTCAGTCCTTCAGTGGAGTTGATGTTTTTAAAAACAGCATTAACATGTACACATTGACTAACTGAAAAACAATAAGGACAAACAACTCTGAAAAAAAAAAAATCAGAAATAAGGTAGAGATGCATGTCACAATTATTATGTAAATGTATTTTTAGCAGAAACCAAGGCTACAGCTCTTAATTATTTTTATACCAATTATTATGCCATCATTCTTTCCTGTAAAAAGTTAAATGAATAGTGGGGAAAAGACGTCATAAATGTTTTGTTTTTGGATATGAACTAAATTGAAACACTGCAATATAAAATAACCTTAAAAAGGTGATAACAAAGGAAGCTATTGGCATTAGTCACATAAGCTAACGTGCAGTTGCTCAAGCTTGAAGTCTTTACCAAATTAAATTATTACCAAAAGCTAATAGAATCACAGTTTTAGGGTGCTGGATGAAGATCAAATCAATTTAAGGGGAAACCCACTAACCTAATGTTAGTTTTTTTGAGTAACTGCCCTTTTTATCACCATGTCACTTAAAGGAGACCTATCATGCTATATTTAAATGATATAGTGTATGACCATACCTATATAAGGTATATTTATACATTTTATTTTTCAAAATACCAAACAGATCATTTTTTAGCCATGCCTTGTTTCGCTCATTTTCGCTCTATTCCAAGCCTGTCTTTGAAAATTCTGAGCAGCAGCTGACCACGCCCCCCTGCAGAAGAGCAGGGCATGAGCCGGTGAGTCACGTTACCATGCTTGCTGTGATTACGAGTGTGGAATAAACATGTCATCTCAGAGCAATACATGTGTTCAAGCATATTATCAATTTGATCCAGAGACTGACCCTGAAGCAGCGGAGGTTTTGGTGGAGGTGCAAAGATCTCGGTTGCAGCAGGACGTTTCTGAATGGTTGACAAGCTGTTGTCCCTATTTATTTTACTCTGTTACGATGCGTGCTACTTATTCCGTTTATATTTTGGCTAATTAGCAAGAATGCAATGTGTACAGTTTGTAACTTAGAGTTTGTAACGCAAAAACAGCAATACATATATATATATATTTATAAAGGGAGACATTCATATTTTCAGCATATATACAATGGCCTCATTGCGTTTATTAATAGTTTACAGTCCTTTTCTTCCAACATCGTGCAACAACCGTTGGAAAGTTCAATAACTTAGGGTGATAAAAAGTATAACTCCAACAACACCTCAGTTGTCAGCAATGTGTGCAGTTTCATGTGTTTTTAAAAGCTCAGTTATTGACTTCTTTCTACAGGTGTACATGTGCAAATTGCGCCACGATGCCTTCTGAACGGAGAATGTGTTGCATGGAGATACCACAGGTAACATTTTTGATAGCTTCACTAAGTTGTCTGTTTAGAGAATACATTTTTCACATGTCATTCAATATATGTTTATCACACTAGGTGTCAAGACGGATGCAGGAACTTGAGGACTCTGTAACCTGTGGTGGACCATCCTGGATTGGAGCCTGTGTGCCTGAATGTGTTCTCCCTGCAGAATGCATTGAATATTTACAGAGCTGAACATGGTGGACTACAGTTGAGGCAAATAGAGCAGTGAGTGGTTTGTTTGTTTTGACTGAAATTGTAAAACGAATGCCAATATTGTTCATGGAAATAAATACTGGTGTATATGGCTTTATGCAATCTTTCATTCCGTCATTGTACATGTACTATTATATACTACACAGCAATGGCATAACACACCCATGTGTACGACAACAAAAGTCCACACACAACCTTATGCTTTTGAAATCAGAATATTCTTTACCCATCCAAACATGAATAATCACGACACATTTGATATCAACTCGGAACTTTATTGTCAAAATCAACAGTTCTTTGAACCCATAAAAAAAAACTAAATTTACTGGTATTTTGTATAAATGACACTAAATGTTTTTTTTAATGATTTCAGGCGTCACAGGTATCTAGCCTACAGACGCTTTGTGAGCTGGTGCTGGGGCTTTCTTGGACGCAGGATCAGAGTGGTGATTCCGGCCTGCGTTGTCCTCAGGGAGGCAGGAGTTTCCTGATCCGCAAAATGTCGATGTTGGGTTCAGACAGCAGCCAAATTGAACCGTGTAGCATAACCGGCGATGACCTCCTCCCTGTCAGGTCGCTCATAATGGTGCAGGGTCCACAAAGACTTGGTCGAAGATGAGGTCCATCAAGTTGGCCACGTAGCCTGTGCAATGTTAAAAAAAAGCACAACAAAAAATGTGGTTTAGATTAGTATATGCATGTAAAAAACTGAAAGTTCTTTCTAATTTTTTTTTTTTATATTTGTAAATAGTTGTATAATAAATATTTTAAACACTTACGGAATGTGGGGTCAGTCTTTACTGGTTTTGCTCTGCATTCTCCCTTCCTGGCCTTTGGGAACTGCAGTTTATACAGAGGGTTTCCAGTGGATGTTGGCTTGTGCACTGCACGCTCAGCGTTTTCATTGTAGTGCAGGGCTGCCAGGTACAGTCTTTCATTTCCGCCATGAGAAAAAAAAATGTAAATAATAGCAAAGGATGTACAAATTGTCACTAATTAGTAAGTATGTGAGGTGCTGGCCTGTAAAGAAGAAAACATAGTTAGAACAAAATCATCTCAATTTAGTATTCAGGATGAGAAAATACTATTTGGATAAATATAGTCTGAAATCCAAAAGATGGGGGCTAAAACTCTCTATTTAGCAAAGCTCTTTGCTTAGCCTTTTCCAATCTGAGTTAGTTTTGAACCGTAACGTGCATGCTGTGTTTCTGACTCAATACAGATGATATGTTGGAGAGGGGCTGAGCTCAGTAGACTGACTGTAATGAGTGCTAGCCACTAATTAGCCTGTTGCTAGAGGTAAGGCCTCGTCAACAACAACAGACCAACGGGGCTTTAGCTCCGTTTTACTCGTGGTGTGTGTGTCCCCTTGCATACATACACACAGTGTTGTATCCTAACACACCCCCATTTATATTCATGTGCGCAAACAAGTAAACACACAAAAGCTTTTACATATAACGCTGCAAAAAACGGCATGTCTCATTAGCGTAGCGTAGCTTAGCTTACAGATCGATGATATCTGATCGTTCTTACAGACTACAATCACAAAAGCTTTTACATATAACGCTGCAAAAAACGGCACTTACCTACAGAAGATTACGTTTGTTATTATAACTTACTCAATATGATTTTAGAGGATACAAAATACTAATAAATAGGAGAATAAATACTTGTGTTGTCGGCTAGGGCGTGGCTTTACAGCCTTAACACAGATCGCCATTATGGCAGTATGTCTGAACATGTTAGCAAATGCCTGATAATTAAAATAAAAGACAAAGCAAAGACTGCGGAGCATACAAAATAAAATGTTACAAAAACATATAAACACCTAACCCATTACTATTTGGGTTTGAGGCGACATTGATACGGCGAAGCTACATGCTACAAGCTAGAGATAGCTTTATCAGGAAAAACACCGCTAAATAAAAACTTACAGCTTCAAAATTGGATGTGTCCTCACTGGCCTGGTCCCGGATGGTTGGTATTGATCCCGGGTTTAGCATTAGCTTGGAGGCATATCCGTGTTGGACTTGAGAGAAGTTCATAAACATGTCCGTCGTAAAATGTTTGGAACACAGTCACACCAACAGAAATCTGCCGTGGTCTTCTGGCACATGTCCCTTGAAAATGAAGTCTAGCCACAGATTATTTTCTTTTTCCACTGATGGCATTGCATGCATTCCCCTGTCCCGAGTCTTGCAGCCAACAACAGCACAACGTTTAACTGGTTTAGACATCCTGGCAAGAGCAGGCAAAAACACAGATGTAACTGGGGTTGATTTAGCCTGCCGATAGCCTATATGCGAATGAGAGGTTTGGCAATGCACGTGGCCGTGGCTCATTCCCCTGATAGGTGGAGAGTTGACCAATAAGCGGAGCACGTCTTTGTGACGTAGAAAAGTGTTGAAATCTGGATCCATTTTTTTCAGATCCGTTGCAGCCCCTTTTTTAGAGATTTGGCTAAGGAGGAAAATAGAGAGGGTTGTGTTTTCTGACACTTGGTGAGTTCCCTGGAACACATATTCATGTATAAAAGACGTACAAAGGTGCATTTTGCATGATAGGTCCCCTTTAAATGTATGACCTTCCTCTTCCAATTCTTAAACAGTTGTTTGTTTACTTAAATCCACGACAACGGCTTTCTGTTAAAGTCAAAAATATGAGTGTTGTTGCCATATTAGGATCTCATACTCAATAATATTGGATCTGTGGGAGTTGATTTCAACAGCCTGGACAGATGAAATATCATTGGGACAGTCCTGATTGCCATTTTAAAGACGTGTTACCAAAGGCCAACGCATTTTCACTTCTGCTCGTAAGAAACCTCACCGCTGTTGCCTAAACACGTAAATAAAGCCCTTGCAACATCGACAGCAAAAACACATTTCAGACCTCATATGACCTTATGTCTGAAAGGTGGTGCAACATAAATCATCTCACAAGAGTTGTTTGTAAAAAAAATCCCAAGCAGCTTTGAGCCAGAGCAGCTGTACTTATATTACATAGCAGTTACCTCAGGTAACCAGTATGTTATTTATGCTCAGGAGCAGGCACACCTAGAAATGTTCTTTTGAGTTAAATATTCAAACAACATTTGAAACCTGTTTGAAATGATGCCAGTCAGAGGTTACAACCACTTTTAATGAGGAGACAGTTTATTCCTCAAGGCAAACACATTATTGGAAACTGGCTTGAAAATATATGACATTACCATTGATGCAGAAAAATACAGATATGTTTGTTTAAAAGATAAGCTCACACAAGACTAGGGACAGACAACCCAGGGACAGCAGTCCAGATTCCACATTTACCTGTGAGACTATAAATTGTAAGTCAACGCTAATTTTGTTCTACTCTGGCTAGGACGGCTACACGATTTGAGAAATAAATAAACAAGTCAAAGTCAACTTTATTGTCAATCTTCCAGTTTGTGTGTACAGACAAAGAGATCTGTGGGAATTATATTTTATGAAACATTGTTCAGATTGTTATTAAAAAATATATAAAACGTATCATAGTGTGAATCATCAATAAATTGTATGTATTTTTGGTGACCAAGGAGGGCATGAATGATTAACCCTGATTTTTTTTAATCATAGTGTGATCTTTTTAAAGAGGCTTTGGAGAAACAAGGTTTTTTTTACATTTATTAAGTCTGTAGAATATTGTGCGTAGGACTGAACATATCTGCACAACATTTAATCCAGATTGATATTTTCAAAGATTTTGCCATTAAAAAATATTGCGCTTACTGCAATTGGGATATTGCACTAATCCATACTGCAATTTCAATAGTGTCGATTATGTGTGCATCTTAACTAGAAAACCAACAGGTGTAATGCATGATGTAGGAAAAGATGGCAACGTTGTTTAGTTATTGTGACATAGGGCTCCATCTTGCTCCATGTGTGGGCCCAGTTCCACTCCTACCTGCTGTGTTCAGTGGAGCTGCCGGCGGAGGACGTGCTCAGGCTGCGGGTCTTCCTCTTGTGGCTGCGCCGCGCCATGCTGCGTGCATTCACCTCCCCTCCGTCACAGCTGGAGCAGCAGTACGGGGCAGCTTCCACTCGCAACTCCTCTCCACCGTCCATCTCACACAGCCGGGCTGCAAGGATCTGCGGGCAGGCCAGTCAATCAGTAATCAGGCGCGAGTCAAATAGAAACAGGCAAACGGTCATTAACCATCTCAAGCCCAGGCCAAACTCCATGGAAAAAATGCGTAATTTAATTCAAACTTCATAAAAATGAAGACGCCTTTAAAAAAAAGGAAATGGCATATCATATCCACTGATAATTAACTGTTGGTCTATAATATGGGACATAAATCATCCACCAATTCGCAAAAGCTTGTGCAAAATTCGCCTTTTTATATCGGTTTATTAACATACCTTCGTCACAAAGTGAGAACAGGCTCAGTTTAAAGTTTCTCTGAGTATATCAAATTTAAATTAACGAGATGAAAGTTCTACTGAAATGCATGTTTCAAACTCTTTAAATTATGCTAAAGTCAGATAAGAAACAGGGCACTCGTCTGGTCAGCCAGCTGGATAAATAGCTAACATAGCTTTAACTTAGTTACCTACAGTTTAATAATTATAATTCGGCTACCTGAGGTGAGCAGTGCCGTTGTCGCTTGCCTGAGTAAGCAAGACTAGTAAATTATAAGTTCACCAACAGTCTAATTGATAAACAACGTTAGCAACAACAGGACATAAGCCGACATTCACGAGTGTTAAACGGATGAATGGTGCTTACAAGTCCTCTCTTAACTAAGCTAGTTTTCAGCTAGTTAGCGTGCTAAGCTAGTTAGGCACAACACACAGCGTATTCACTTCTGAGGCCAACAATACCTTTCTCCAGCAGCGCTAGAGGGGACGACACAAATGTACAGCGGAGCAAAGAGTCACTGGGTTCAGAGCCTCGCCATTATTTATTAGATAACCAAAAGGTTACACAATCTTACTGTGCAAGAGAGCTGTCAACGGTCAGCCCATCACTTCCTGGTACGGACCGACCAATCACAGGCCCTGTCGGCGGCGACGTCATGTTGGATGATTTAACAGGCAGAGTAGAGCGCCAGATAAAAATACTTTCATTGTTACCGAGGCACAAAAACATCTGTGATAAGTTAACATTATAATAATATAAACGAATTTAAAAGGCTTTACTAGTAAGCACTTAAACTATAGCAAATAGAGGTTTCCCTTATTTGCAATGTTATTATATGTATAGGTTACAAATATAAGTGTTTCTCTCATGCTTAATGTATTTACAAGTCTACCTATTTACAATTATATATTTAAAATGCAAGAATGCTTATTGTGTGCTTCTGTATATTTCAGTGTGAGTTTGAACATGTTAAACATGTCAAAATCAACAGTCAAAGGGGCAATTGACGACATGCAATCTAGACAGTGATGTCCATAAGACAACATTTTCATGTTTAGCATTATCTTCCTCTAAGACAAACATGAGGTGCTGGCCCCCTCATGCCTCTGAGGAATCTGACCTAAGGCCTTGGGGCAATTTTCCTCTTTGTTTGGGTGGTAATGCCACTTTAGCGCTCTGACCATCTTCAACTTCTTGTCACCCAAATATGCAGTAATGTGGGGCGTAGGCAGGCCCGGTTCTACGGGGGTGCATAAGGGTGCATTGCTCCCTCAGTTGAGTCGTTATGCACCCCCCTGCAAAAATAAAAGTGAAAAATATTGCATATATAATAACAATAATAATAGTAGTAATAATAATAATAAGAAGAAGAAGAATATAGTTGAAATAAAATAAATTGTAATTGTGGTTAAATAAAATTGTCTGCTGCATTTATTTGGTCAATTTAAACTGTAAGTAACGTTATTATGTCAGGTGCTTACACAGCAGTCAATGATGGACATCAGAAAATGGTTAAAACAACCAGCCCTTATCGCCAGCAGTAACACTGCATCTACTGCAGGTAATAACAGTTCAGATCATGGGGACATTACCTTACCCGCAGCCACTAACGTCCTCCTGCCCGCCTCGCCCACATCTTCGTTGCCCCAAACACCGCCACCCCTCGGCGGCCCGCAAGTGCCAGAGGACCTCGGCAAAAAACGAACCCTAAACAAAAATCTTCAAAAGTCTGGAGGGTGTTAGGTCCACTCCCCACTTATAAAAATAGCACTTTATCACTGCACCCTCTCTCATCTCAGATGCACCCCGAGTCCTTTTGTTCTGGAACCGGGCCTGGGCGTAGGCTACAGTAAAGGAGTGATTGCCCAATCCGTAGACCACAGAGTGAGAGGGCCACTGTCTGGATCACTGCACACAATCTATTCATTCATTGTTTACCAATTAGACTACGCATGTGCCAAAACTCTGGATAATACATTTATTAAGAATTTCAATTTATGACAGATGTGACCTAATGTTTTGTTGCAGATTGAGCACATACGATTGGGCTGTCATAGAAGACATGTTATCATAACATGCAGAACCCAGTTCAGTCTAATTAAAGGCTGGACTTTTAAAGTAAATATTTAAAGAAAAGTTTTTGATGTTCATCATTTAACATGCAGTATTATTCTTGACATATCATTTATAGCTTGACATATCAAAACCAGAAATGGAAGGAAAATCTGGTCCTGCATTCAAAATGTTGCTTCAGTAAAAGTATAGAAGTATTATCAATGATACTTTTGAAATGAAACTTGAAATACCATAATTTAAAGTACTCAGTATTCAAATAGATATTTGAAAGTGTTATATTACAAAATAGAATCCTGTTTTATATACGAGTATTTCATTGTTGTAGTTTGGCAAAATGGAGCCAGCTTTAGGTATTTGGTAGTGTATGAATGCATATAAATGATTGTGTTTTTGTTAGAAATACGTAAATGTAAAATGTATTTCTATTACTATTTTTGTTGCATAAAATAGAAATACTCGAGTACAGGTTATACAAAATGGTACACCAGTAAAGTACTTCAGTAAACTTATTTAGTTTCATGTGATCACAGACAGAAATTGCTTTCGATAAAATATATTTTTTATTTTGCTTACCTTAAAATCACTTAGTGAGGTTATTATTTTGTATCGTTTGTTGTATTTTATACTTATGTCCAGTAGGTGGCCACAACGGTCAGGAAGTATTTTTAAGAGAGGTTGTAGATATTTTCAAAATGACCTCAACACTCAATGAGTGTTTAGAACACATCACAAGTCGATGGCCATGGTCTGCAGTTTTTATTCTATTCTCACATGTAGAAAGGATTATAGTAAGTGATTTCAACCTTTATACTCTGTATGTACCAGTATACATTACATTACATTGCATTTAGCTGACGCTTTTATCCAAAGCGACTTACAATAAGTGCGTTTGACCAACAAAATACAAACTTGAAGAAAACAGAATCATATAAGTACATCAGGCTTCATAGAGCCAAACATTTCAAGTGCTACTCAACTGGCTTTAGATAAGCCAGTCCTTTATTAGTATAAAAGTGCTTCGTTAATAGTTCTAACGCTCGAAGTGGAGTCGAAAGAGATGAGTTTTCAGTTTGCGCCGGAAGATGTGCAAGCTATCTGCCGTCCTGATGTCAATGGGGAGCTCATTCCACCATCCTGGAGCCAGGACAGCAAACCCACGTGTTTTCGCCGATGGGAACTTGGGTCCCCCTCGCAGTGCGGGTGCAGCGAGTCATTTGGCTGATGCAGAGCGTAGTGCACGCGCTGGGGTGTACGGTTTAACCATGTCCTGGATGTACGAAGGGCCAGATCCATTCGCAGCATGGTAAGCAAGTACCAGTGTCTTGAAGTGGATTCTAGCAGTTACCGGAAGCCAGTGAAGGGAGCGGAGGAGCGGAGTGGTGTGGGAAAATTTAGGAAGGTTGAAGACCAGACGAGCCGCTGCATTCTGGATGAGCTGCAGAGGTCGGATGGCACATGCAGGTAGACCAGCCAGGAGGGAGTTGCAGTAGTCTAGGCATGAGATGACGAGAGCCTGGACCAGAACCTGAGTCGCTTTCTGTGTCAGCTGGGGACGTATCTTCCTGATGTTGTAAAGCGTGTATCTGCAGCAGCGGGTTGTAGCAGCGATGTTTGCAGTGAAGGACAGGTTGTTATCTAGGGTCACACCCAGATTCCTTGCAGTCTGAGTCGGGGAAACAACTGAGGTGCCGATGTTGATTGTTAGGTCAAGAGTGGGACAATCTTTTCCCGGAAGGAAGAGCAGCTGAGTCTTGTCAAGGTTGAGCTTGAGGTGATGAGCAGACATCCACTGAGAGATGTCAGCTAGACAAGTAGAGATGCGTGCGACGACCTGGGTCTCTGAGCGGGGAAAGGACAGAATTAATTGGGTGTCATCAGCGTAGCAGTGGTATGAAAAACCATGCGGGCTAATGACTGATCCGAGCGAGTTTGTGTACAGGGAGAAGAGGAGGGGACCAAGAACAGAGCCCTGAGGGACCCCTGTAGTTAATTGACAAGGGTCGGACTCAGACCCTCTCCAAGTCACCCTGTAGGTACGGTCTTTCAGGTATGAGGTGAGGAGGGAAAGTGCAGAGCCTGAAACTCCAAGTTTTTGGAGAGTGCGAAGGAGGATCTGATGGTTCACCGTGTCGAATGCAGCAGACAGGTCCAACAGGATGATGACAGAGGAGATGGATGCAGTTTTGGCAGTGTGCAGTTCCTCAGTGACAGCAAGGAGGGCAGTTTCTGTGGAGTGACCTGCCTTGAAACCAGACTGGTGCGGATCCAGAAGGTTGTTCTGATTGAGATAACAGGAGAGTTGTTTAAAGACAGCGCGTTCAAGTGATTTAGACAGGAACGGGAGGAGAGAGACAGGCCTGTAGTTTATAACATCAGACGGGTTGAGAGTGGGTTTCTTTAGGAGAGGGTTTACTCTTGCCTCCTTGAGACTGTTTGGAAAGTGACCAGAAGTTAGAGAAGTGTTGATGAAATGGGTGAGAAACGGTAGAATATCAGGAGCGATAGTCTGAAGGAGGTTTGAAGGGATAGGGTCCAGAGGACAGGTGGTAGGGCGGGCAGCGGTAATGAGGGTAAGAACCTCACTTGGAGAGAGAGGGGAAAAGGAGGTTAGTGTGTTGGTGGAAGGAGGGTCTGGTGACCCAGCGGTGAGTAAAGGTGAGTCAGAAAAAGAAGAGCGAATATCAACCTTTTTTTCAAAGTGGGTAACAAAGTCGCTTGACAGAAGAGAGGAGGGGGAAGGGGCTTTTGGAGGGTCCAAGAGGGTGGAGAAGATGGAAAATAGTTTTTTAGGATTAGAATAGGAAGATTGGATCTTATCTTGAAAGAAAGTGCTTTTTGCCTGAGAGATCGAAGCAGAGAAAGAGGAGAGGAGAACCTGATAGGTTAGGAGGTCGTCACAGTGTTTGGATTTCCACCGTTTCCGCTCTGCTGCCCTAAGGACGGTTCTATTAGCACGCAGTGCATCATTTAGCCAGGGAGCAGGAGGGGACTGACGAGCCTGCCGTATACAAAGAGCAAATACACTTTGTGCAAATGACTGTACAGAGAAGCCAGGCTGATTCAACAGTGGATAAGAAATTGTTTATTTGACTTGAACATAATTACAAGGAAACCAAACAGTCTGCAACATTCTAGCTTCAGTGGTAACCGCTCTAAGTGAATCACACTCAACACAGGAGGTCATCTCAAACTGCTTTTTATTACATCTTAAATAACAGTACATTTTAATATAGTTTCTATCTTGCATCCAGCTTTCGGTTGTACACTGACTGACTTTAAAATTAAATACAAAAGGTGAAAAGGGAACAGTGGGGGTGCAGAGCTCTACAGTTATTTGATGGAGAAAGAGAGAAAAGGAAAGGGAATTTAATTAATTTTTAATATTTTTTATTTCATTTTATTTTTTGCCAACTCCAGGCCTAACGCACAATTACAGCACATTTTTTGTACAGAATGTCGCAGAGAAAAAACAGAATGGAAAAAAATGTCACTACTGCTAAAGAAAGAGCGTCTCTGTTTACAAGGAGAAGGGGAACAACAGAAAATTCTGCCATTCAGATGCTGCAAGATTTTTTTTTCATTTTTTATTAAAGGACAGAAAAAAACCTGTTATAAAATGTTTTTCTTTGTAAGTGGAATTTTTGTTTGCTACAGAAGGAATGACAATTGATTTGTTCCGTTTGAGATTGTTTATGTTTAGGTGAATGAATGTACGTATGCATGTGTGTACAATTTTAAACATTTACGTTACTTCTTAATTTGTGGAATCCCTCCCAAGTATGGACCGAGTAACCGTTTATGTTGCAGGGTTTGCTTCTCAAGTGCATAGCTTTGACATTTTAGTTGAATCATGTATGCACGGAGTAGCCAAAAAAGAAAAAAAAAGAGAAAAAGGAAAAAAAGAAAAATATAAATACCATTGTATTGATATATTCAACAGGTTATTTTCTTAAAGAAAAACATCAAAGGACTTAATTCCATATGCACCTTTTTAAGCAATTCTACAGCATGCGATTCTAAGAGATAACCCACCCATGGCAGACAACCAAAATCTTTTTTTTTTTCGTTTTTAACTTAAAAAGTTTCAATATCATTATTTTCAAACATTGATTTATACAACATGTCATTCACAGAGTAGTAACTGCATTTCCAAGCACGGAATGGGCACCTCTGTTAAAAGAGAAACGTCCGGATTGCAACCGGGCTAAAGTGGAGGTACTCCCTAACCCGACCAAATCACATCACCGGTCCCAACCACGAGCAACAGAAACCGGGAGAAAAACACTAAATTAAAGGAGAAAAAAACAAAAAAGGAATAAAAAAAGAGGGGCAGGAGGATTATGATCCGATGGGTTAATCTTCATCTGATTATTCTACACTGTCGCCAGACAAAAAAGGTGTAAGAACGGTTAAAATGGTTTTTTTTTGTTGTAGTTTTTCGTTTTAAAAACGAGCATTCATTATCATAAACAGCATGTGCTTGGTTAGTTTACTTTTTTTTCCTTTAGACATTATTCTATATATGCAAAGTTTAATTTTTGTGCAAACAAAGATTTTTGTGGACTACACTGAAAAAAACAAAACAGTAAAAGTATCATGGGGCTAAATATACAGAAGGGCCAGAAGTGGCTCGAGGACTCCCTGTTGAAGCTCAATTCTCTCGCTTTGTTCTCCAGTGGGATAAAGCTGGATTTAAAATGTCGTGATTTTCTAGTATTCCACTTAAAAACATTCTCTAAAATGTGTAAAGACTAGGAAATAAAACAAAGCTTTGATCCTCATTTTAAACATTACCTGACAGTTCGCTGATCTACTTCTCTTCGACGTAAAAGGAATAATGAAAACAATAAAAGAAACATGGCCAAAAAGCTATTAAGAGTTAGATCACTGTCGTGTAATAACCTTCGCTCAGAGCTGTGTGTGATGAGGACACGTTTGTTTGGTGGCGGCGGCAGCGGTGGGGTGTTTGTATTTTCACTTACTACAATACCAGACCATGGTGATGGAGGAATGGACATTTTTCCGCTCCGTTTTGAAAACCACTAGATTCCTCAAACCTTTGTTTTTCTGTTTTTGTGTGTGTAGCTGAATGACTGACAGACAATTGTGCTCTTTTAAATGAGAAGGAGAGAAAGAGAGAATTTTTGCCCTTGATAGTTTTTTGGGGTGTTTGGAGTCAGTATCATGGTGTTTTTTGAAAAGATTGGATATGCAATAAAATTGAACATTGTGATGTTGGAATGGTCTTCCACTCAACTTTGGAGTCCAGATGCCATCTGGAAACAAATAAAAAAAACACATTTAATCTTATTATTCAGAACAATCTGCCAGATAAATGTAAAATCATCATGTCACCTTTAACATGTTTGATTAGCGAATACAGATATCCACAAAAAGCGAAATATAACAGCTCACATGTATATATCATTTGTGACCTAGGTCAAAAATAATCACTGAGATCTTAAGAGGAAATTCTGATGCGAAAAATAAAAGCTGGCATGGTAAAAAGATAGATGAAAAAACATATAATAACAATTGCACCATGTGTGGTTGGGTCTGGGCAATATATCAATATTATATTGATTTAATGAAATTACACTAGGTTGTTTTTACCTGCTTAGGCCTTATAACTAAATTACTGATTATAATTCATCAAAAACCTCAGTGTAAAAATGTGTGAAAGCCCCAATTTTCCACCCAACAACATCTGTGTAAATTGTCGTGATGTATGATTTTGTTCATATCCCCCAGCCCTGATATTGTGATATTTGGTTTCTCTTTATATTTCATGTTGCACCTTCATTCCCGACCCCCAGATGGCAGTCAGTAGCTGATGCTGTTTCTACACCACAGCTGCTCTCATACATCCCTCCTTTTCCCTCACCTTCAGACTCTAGTTCCAGATCTTGAGGAAGCTGTCCCAGGACCCTGTTGCCACGGCCATGCCGTCGTCGGTCACGCCCAAGCAGCTCACCCGGTTATCATGACCGGCCAGGACACCTGCAGAGAGACACCAGAGGTTGAGACACAGACATGTTGGACTACAACTGGATAAGCACAGTTTGGAAAATAAGTAATTTAGTAACTGCGATTTGGATATTGCAAGTTTCTATTAATTGTGAACCCCTTTTTCAAACAACAAAGACCATTCCAGGTGCCACTGGCAGAGCTTTCAGACTAATTAAAAGGCCAATGCAGATAATCAATATCCCTCTCTCCAATGGATCAAATAAGAGACTATTTGAAATAGCCTGCTCAGATGTGGGTCTCCTCTGATCCCTGACCCACCCTCAGTCAATATCTGTAAAGTATTCATGCCTCCACAGGGGCTCCTCGCTGCTGGAGCAGGGGACGCCTGCTGCTCTCCAGAGATGTATAGAAATGCCTTCTATAACGGGGCAAAACAAACACGAGCATCTCTTCTGTCATGTCGAAATCACACTTGGAAAGAAAGCTCTTCCTGCTCAATACTTCTTAAAGGAAAGAGCGAGGTGTCACTTCTGCAGTGTGGAGGTCTCATGTAGTCTACTGTTTTGGGCAGATGCATAACTGATACAGCAGCAAAGACTGACCTGTTGCTCCTCGGTGCAAGTCGTGTTTGTAGGGACACATTACAAGAAGTTAAGGTCAGGTAAGGGTGTAACATCCTTTTGCCAATGTGATCACATCAAATTATTGTGAAAACAAATCTCTACAAATGAACCGTGATCAATATCAGGTCAAGTATTTTGGTAGGGAAACATAATATAGTATTTGTACAGGTCTGAATCAGATTTGCATTTCAGGCCATTACATTTTTATTCCCATTCCTCATTTTCAAAACTCGGATACATTCTGCCACATATTCTGAACCAGACGGAGGAAGTGAAGCCATTCCTGTGCAGCTTTGGCTTTATGTTTAAGGCTTTTTCTGCATTTTGCTGAGTTACAAATCACCTTCAAATTTGTTTTCCAAATTTAGAAATGAGTGTGATGGCCAAACAAGCTAACAATCCTCTTACCATCCCATCCTACTTATTCTGTTTTTCTTCCCCGTGTCCCAGAGTTGCCTTGTGGCAAACACTAGTCGAGATGTCATGTGAGTTTTTTCAGCAAGTATAAATCTGTGACTTGTGAGGCTGCCAGGCAGTTGTACGGCAGTGTCTCCTATCGCAGCTCCTTCAGGGGGTCCAGCTGTATTCAGGGCCCTGAAGGAGGTCTTGTATCTTTTGACTTGGCCTGTACTACTCCGTAAACTCTTCACTACTAAGATTGGAAAAGTTCTGCTGCCTTAGTGATGTTTTCTGACAGGTCATAGACTTACCAGCTGTCTAACCTTCCAGATAACGATATATACAATTGGAAATGTATGCTCAATGCAAATGTTAGTTTATTATCATTTGAACAATGACAAATATTCTCATGAATATTAAACAACAACCTCTGAACATTACAAATATCCGCCTCAATTCAACCTGGAACCTCTCTCATTCAATAATACAATACAAAGTGTGTGTGTGTGTGTGGAGAGAGACACTGTGATGGATCGTTGGAGCCATGTGTAACTCAAGGCATATGCTCGAACAGGAGCTGCCTGGACGCTGAAATCATGTTGCTATCCGTGCCGAGTGTGCTGACTTTTCGTACAATGTCCCACTGTCTGGCTTCCTGCATAAAGTCAAGTGCTCGGCGAAATGTCGCTCCTCTGTTTTCATTGAAACAGCTTCTTATATCCGTTAGCGCAGCTAGCTAGCACCAGATGCTAACAACAGCAATACACGTAAGGTATGCCTCGCTCGCCCCACACATACACACACCCTCCCGGTCCTCCCGATGGCCAGTCGGTGCCTGCCGGTGAGCGTGGAAGTGTGGTCTGCCGCAAGCGGGCGGCAGGAGCGGGGCTGTCAGCATCAGCTTGTAGATGGTATTTTAAACTCGATGCGCTCTGAAACTACGGGGCGGCCGAGGACAAACTTTTACGTCAAGAACTTGACAGCCCTAATGCTCAATCATGAAAAAAGTCTTAGAAAAGGCATAAATGTGTAGAAAGGATCAAATTCAACTTCACAAACACATTTTTACAATGACATGCCCTCCAATAAACTTCTGTTATTCAGCGAGAAGTAATAATACACTTTAAACTTCAGAATATCATGTTAAGCTGTTTGGTAAGAAGGATGGTTTGTGTTCGCCCTATACATCTAACTTTCCAAAACCAATAAACTGAAAACCACGCCCACTTTCTGAAGCTTCTGGTCAGTTGCGCATTAGTTCTCCACATTCCTCACGTTTTTAAGTTCCTCCGTGTCTGCGTACTACATCTTTAAAGTGCACCGATCAGCTTTAAAGGAAGGACTGTGGTGATTTGAACAGTGGCCGCACAGATTTGCTCAGTTTCTTCCAACACCTCCACTCCACATTTTTGACTGAGTCTGACACCGAACTCTGACATTTACTGCTGGTCAGTCAGACAGCTCAAAGTGCTACTGTAAAGGAGCCGACCTAGTAATGTGGACTTCATGACGCATTTTGAATATTGTCCTGCAGAATAATAAACAATACACCATTAATAGCTTGAGTCAATAGACTGGACTTATTCACCATCAGCAGCTAAAACGCTCTTTGCAAAAAGAGAATAACTGTAAGAAAACCCAATTTCCTGCTAAAAATGTGTCGAGTCCAGTTTTCACAGAGATGTATTGTGTGTATAGTGTCTCACCTGCGCGGTCGGCCTTCAAAGTGTCCCAGACGTTGCAGTTGAAATCGTCGTAGCCGGCCAGCAGTAGGCGGCCGCTCTTGGAGAACGCCACGGAGGTGATGCCGCAGATGATGTTGTCGTGTGAGTAAACCATCAGCTCCTGGTCGGCACGCAGGTCAAACAGCCGGCAGGTGGCGTCGTCTGAACCCGTGGCAAAGGCGTTGCCGTTGGGGAAGAACTGCACAAAAAGAGTTATTTGTGAGTACATTTGTTGTTGTCCTTAGGTGGCGTTACAGTAACTTGCCACACCCTTTTCTGCACTATGTTTACCAAAGCTTAGATATGTTCATTGCTTCTGGACGTTTCTGAAAGAGCAGGTGTAGGGATTACTATTATAGTAATGACTTTGTGCAAAACCATGAACTCCTGGTCTTTCGTTTTGAATCATACATATGCAGCAGTTCGGTCAAATGCATTGATGCCTTGAATGATTTGAGACTCGAGACCTTGATACAATGAGTTTATAACATGTAAGAGTGTGTGTGTGTGTGTGTGTGAGGCCTTACGCAGATAGCGTTGATGTCCGACTCATGGCCAGTGAAGGTCTGTCGGCACATTCCTTCTCTGATGTCCCAGAGCTTGGCCGAGGCATCGCAGGCTCCGGACACAAACAGCCTGGTGTCGGGCGCCAGAGAGAGACTCATGACATCACCGGTGTGACCGGCGAATGTGGTCGTCTGCTGACCGGTCTCGATGTCCCACAGAGCGCTGCGAGGGAGCAGAGAGAACAGTGTAAGAGAACTGTCGCAAAGTGCAAAACAACACTGTGAAATATATAAGAGGTGAATATTTGAGGGTGAGCTGTCTGACGTCCGTCTGGTCGAGGCAGGCCCAACACCTGGGGCTTTGAAGCCGACTAAGAATCTCTATAATTCTAAAAATAAGGATCTCATGATGTAAATATATTTGGAATGGAAAAATAAAAATTAAGAATCAAGTTCATATCTTTGATGAAAAATGGGAAATATGGGCAAGGTATTGAACAGGCAGTATTACTAATGATCATCCATTAAGATAACATGCCACATCTGTTTGATCTGTTATCCCCTAATTATACATTTTAAATAGATGTTTTTCATTACCTTTTTTTCCCTCCAAATTCTTGAAAAATATTTTAACTGCATTTTATTTCCTCCCAAATGCCCTGTCATGATATCATTTTCTAAAAGTGCAAGAATATAGAAGAAAAATAAAACTTATTTCCAGAAAACGTATTTACAACCAAAAACATTTGAAATATATAATGTTACATTTTTTGGGTTTCCTTTAATGTTAGACAGATGACTGTTGATATTTCTGGGGCGGTAGTTTGTTTATAGTCTTAGGCTGCAGTAACACAACTCACCAGGTGGTGTCTCCAGAGCTGGTGACGATCTGGTTGTCATCCAGGAAGCGACAGCAGGACAGGTAACCTGAAGGAAATCAGACACACGACTGAATAACTCACTCCTGATGGACAGTCTTTCCTACAGCACTCATATCCTTACGGTTTGCCCAGAGAAAGAAATGATACTCCCATATTCTCCTCACACCCAGCACAGTGTTACGTGTGTGTGAGATGATTTGTCTGATCATCTCATAAACCGGAAAGAAAGAAAAGCTGTACGGTATATACACATCGCTCCTGACTTCCATAATTGATCCTTCACTAGCAGGCAGAGTGAGTTCACCCCTCCCTATAGGCGAGGGAACTAGAACTGAAATGCTGACACACTTCCTGCATCATGTGACACCGATCAGATGAATGCTCCTTGCCTAAGAGCTCAACACTTTCATTAGTTAGAGCCGGGATACAGCGCGACCAGCGCCTGTTCTTTCTGGAGGAAGACACAACATGTGACTGGCATCTCTCTGGTGTATAAATAACACAAGGCTTACACCACTACATGAGGCCAAAACAATGCCAGACATCAATACTACACTGGCTCTGGGCGGGATCTTTTCTTCACAGAAGGAGAGAAACCGATTGAAACTTGTGTGAAAAACAAACTGTCTCCAGAAAAGTGCTCCGTCCTGACAACAGGACATTTGGTATAAAGCAGTGCACACTAGGTACATTCACTCAAGTACTGTTAATGAGTGCAAACTTGAAGTACCTGTACTTTACTTATTTATTATATATATATGTATTTTCTTTACATGGTACTTGCCTACATTTCAAAAGGGTCATACTTAACTTTTTCTTCACTAAATCACATTTAAAAAAGGGTTCGTCAAATATTACGTTTGTTTTTTTACTAAAGTAACCCACAGTTTCAACAGGAACACCTCAACGATTAGAAAATACTATCTACTAACATTTAAGTCATCTTTGGGTTTTTAATTTGATCTTTATTCTAGATGTTTCTGCATTGTGTACTTTTCTATTATTTTGCACATTTCACTGATAATTTAGAAAAAATCTAATGATTACATTTTTTACAAAAGTTACATCTTCAATGCATCGCTTGCATAATAATTGTTACAGTGTGGTATTATAACTTTTACTTGAGGATCTGAATGCTTCCTCTATCACTTCCAGTAGTGCATATTATGGTTAGTAAATATTAACAGAGACTACTGTTTGATGAATGAATGATTCCTTCAAGTATTAAAGACAACTATACTTGCGCCATAGAGGCTTTACCATCTCCACTTGGAGACTAATTCTGTGGGAAGCATTAAATAGTACATATTGATGACTAAGTCCAAATATGATCTGAGCCTGGAGAAAACCCTGGGAATGATGGGTAATTGTGTCCGGGCCTACCTGTGTGTCCGGCCAGCTCGCGGCTGACGCGCACATTTCCCTCGCGGGTCTTCAGGTTGTAGATGGAGCAGATGTTGTCCAAGCCACCGCAGGCGACGTAGTTCCCAGAGGGGGCGTAGGCGCAGGTCATCACCCAGGAGGAGCGCAGCGGGATGGCATGGACCTGGAGGAGAGGGGAAGATTTAATATTAGATATCGTGTGGCGACAGACGGGAGGGAGAAAGGAGGGCATGTGGCTGAGTCTGCCCGCAGTGTTTAATAGCATCACACAGCACCCTCTTAATTCTAGTCAGTAATTCTATAAGGAACTCAGCACAATGAAACAAGCCGCAGGACGTAAACACTTTTGTTGACTAGCTTACCAAATTCAAAGTCTTTGTACTGTTTGGAAATCTAGTAATAGTCATACAACAACCATACAGTTTTGTTTTGAAATAAAATGTTGATTTGTAGTGGTGCAAAATCACAGAACATCCACTCTTCGACTGCAACTGATTTGAAGTCCTTACACAACCATAAAAGCTGAATGAGCCGCAGTATGAGTTGAATGGGAAAACACAAGAATTACACATAATTGAGATTGTTTGGAAAAAAGCTGTTTTTACCTTGTTTGTGGTGTAGCTGTCCCAAATAATGAGTTTTCCGTCCTGGGAGGCACTGACCAAAAGCCTGATGAGAAAAAGAAAACAAGGCTCAAACTACGGAACAAATGCTCTTTTCTCTTATTTGGAAAAGGTAGTTCATCACACTCGATATGCTCCTGTCATTTGCTAACCTCAGTAACACAAATGTCTGTCATTGACACACAATGCAAGGGTATCGTTCCTTTAACTTTTGGTACAACATATAAAAGCTTTAATTGACCTGTATATCAGATACATATGTAACAGCATTATTTATAAAGGGGGCTATTAAGCTCATTTTCAGGTTTCATAAATATATACTATGCTTCTACTGTGACATGTTTCCATGCTTTCATGTTCGAAGAGGGAAAACCCCAAACAGCATAAAAGGGCCCCTTTGAAGATTTGCTGTATCAACATCACAGTAATAAACTAAATGAACAGTACTGATCTTATACATGTAGAAAAGTGAGGCAAACCAATTCAGTTTGTTGTAAGTATATAAAAACAATAAGTACTTTCAAGACCATCTATTTACTTTATTTGTTTTAACTCCATCAAAATCATAACCGTGGTTAGCACAGTGACTCCAGCAGGAATGGTTATAAATCCTGTATTGTTCTCAGGTGCCTCTGCGGCTGTGCTCTGCTATCTGGGTGACTCCAACAAGAGTAACCACAGCGACGGGCCCAATACACACAGGACCAGTCAGAAGAGTGAGCACAGCAAGGCCTGCTGGGACTTTTCAAATCTTAACTACCTCTTGCATGTGCACACTGGCAGATAATAAGTCGGGGACTGAGTGGCCTGTGCTGGGAGTTCCCGTCTAAAAGCAGATGAAGCACATTATCTAACTTCCCAGCATTAGAATGAACACACGATGATCTCAAAGCCAGGCATCCTCAGATTTGGCCTCAAATCTAAGTTCCCGGCAATGTGATCAAGAGAGTAATTGCTTAGAGTAATTTGTCATATTGTTATCGATGTACTTTTTGTGTATTTATTTTTCTTGTAGACATCTTTAAAAAAAACATTATATGTTATAATAGTTGCTTATTTTTTACAACTTAAATCAGGGTTGCAGGATTAAGCAAAAATAACTAATTGCGGTTATATTGACTGATATTGCAAACGCGATAGGATAGGCGACTTTATGGGAAACAAGACATTATTCAAAATATCATTTTTAAATATATGAATCTCGTTAGAAATGTTTTGCCTTTACCAAATGTTGTGCTTACTGATATTTGAATGTGATACTTGTCCATATTGGGATTTTGATAACACGATTCATTGTGCAGCCCTAACTTAGTTTTTATGTTTGCACAATTATAAACCATAGCAAACGCCTCGCAAATGTAAATCTACTTACACCTGATTCTCGTCAGAACAGAGCGCTGACATCATGTTTGGAAAGGCATGATTTTTATATCTTTGAATCAGTGTGTCGCTCTGCACTCCTCAGGTCTGTTTGAGTAACTGTGATGCTGTCAAGTGACATAGGCAAACACAAGGAGTGTTTATTTGGCTGAAGGGAATCGGAGCAAATGAGTAATACACAAGATCCACAATTTCTGTCTCCTCTAATAGTGGCCATTGTGAAATGGCTACACTCTAGAAACACATGGCAACTGTAACAGGAGCAGTATTATATCAGTGGCATGAGTTATGACTCACTGAGTTCATGATGTTCGAGGTTATCAAGTTCAGTAGTAATCATTCAAGCCCCCTTTTAATCGACCATAACTGCAATGTCATATTTCTCTAGAGAGCATTGAAATAAAACTAAAATGGTACAAACAATCTCTTCCCTTATTATATAAGGGGACTATTTATATATTATTTTTGAGTAAAGATGAACACTGAATCATTACATTCTGCCTTGAGTCATAAGTTGGGCCCTGACTGAACGGTTGTTTGCACAAGAGTGGACAATCATTATTTGCGGTTACACTAAATGTATGCTACAATTTGACAGTTACATTAAATGATAATACTACAACTACAAAGTTCTGCCTTCAAAATGATTTATCGAGATCCTGAACATTTAACTTGATATGTTACTGGTTCACGAGGGGGAAGTGGAACTAACTGCTGCTTTTCTTTCTCAAAGTGTTGGAAAACCCACCACAGACTGAAGCCAAAGCAGTGTCTCCTCGGGGATAATAATAGCAGACTTAGCCTACACTGTGGTCCAACATTTTTTCATGTGACCTTCTTTTCTGGGTGGCTGAATCTCCGTAGGTAGTCTGATAAATACCCCCCCCCCTCCAAATCCTCTGGGCAGTGAAACATTAACAGATGAAAGAAACAATCAGGAAGCGCTGACAGTGGGTAAACACACTGGTGGACTTTTTCTCTGCCGTACAACTGGAGGGACGGTGGGTCTCTGTGGACGGACTCACAGCGGCACCACAGTCATTAACTTTCTGCTCGCTGCGGAGAGAGGTGTGGGGGGGTTTATGAGAAGATAGGAGTGCTTCATCTGTCTTATAATCTAGTCTCAACACGGCTCTAACAAGAGGCCATTTTGAGTATTTCCCCTACCCACATACCCCACCCCCAATGCACACAAACACAGCACACACACTGCGTAGTAGAGACGCTGGAACAAATGAATGCATTACCTACTGTGCACGTGTTTCAATATTTTACTTGTAACATTTAGTATGTGTTAATAAAAAAAGGATAGCTTCAATAATTTGTTTTTGGATGGTAGAGTGAGTTATTGTGGGATTTCATGACATGACGCAGACCCTCAGGAGCAGTAACCAGCACAAAGGCAGTCAAGCTCGCTTTTATATCCACTTCCTGTTTTCAGGCTGGGCTAATGGGATGAAATATTTAGTGAATGGACAGAATGGAGTTGAATGAGATTACCTCGAGTCAGTGCCCCAGTGCATGGCATAGATTTTAGCCAGATGGCCCCTCAGTGTCCGTCTAGTGCGCATCTGAATTCGGCCAACAGGGTCGATGTTAGCTGTGATCTAAACAGGGATAAGATGAGAAAACTTTGAGACCAAAATGCATTTTTACTGCTCTTTACAGAAAGCAATCTTCACCACTCACAAATAAACATCAAAGTGTATTTTAGTTCATTTTATGATATATCTGAACGTAACGTTGAGTGAATACCATGTTTAAAAACACGTTTCTTACCTGAGACAGGGTAGCATCCGCACACGCTTTCCTGGCATCCTGAAACACAACATCAGTCAGTTAACCATCTGTGAATCAGGTTCTGGATTTTGAACCTGTATACTTTTGATCACCAACCAACAAACCAAATTATATTTATAGTATATAGCAAGAAAAAAAGAAAAACTATAGCTATTGTCATGGGGATACAATCATAAGATCGGGTTTACCTCTTCTTAGACACAAATAATTAATATAATGTCGTTTAAAAGCCAATGGGCTCTTTGTTAATACAAATATGAAATAAACTATTACAAAGCAATACAAGTGAGAACAATTACTGCTTAACTCTGCATTATAACAACTAAGATTTGTATTAGGTTGCATATCAGTACAATGATGTTAATGGGAACACTGTACAGCCTTGAGCAGCGATGTGAAATACAGTACAGTCGCTTCTGGTGGAATATTATTAGGGAGGCGTGTCGTGCAGTGGCTAGAGCCTTGGTGTTGGGATCAGGGGGTCACAGGTTCAAACCCCACTGCAGTCAGCATGTAGTTGTGTCCCTGGACAAGACACTTCACCCCAAATAGCTCCTGTGGGGATTGCCCACAGTACTGAGTATGTAAGTCACTTTGGATAAAAGCGTCTAACAAGTGACATGTGATGTAATAATTATCATCAAACTTTAGTCTTTGGTGGCTGATTTACCCATTAGCCCAGCCTGAAAGCAATGATTTTTAAAGTTGAAATAAAATAGACATGTATTATGAAGGAAACAAAAACTAAAATAGGGCTGGGTGATCTGGATAAAACCAAATATCACAAAATGGTTGACCAAACATGTCATTATCCATATTTTGACCATATTGTTGGGTTCACTATTGGTGATTTCAGAATGTTGATAAATAACCACTAGTGGATAAGTGGGTAAAGGAAAATAATATAACAGCTAGATTACGTTACTGTAATGCCTTTGAAGGAGAAAAAGGCCACACTTGTTTCATATATTGATATTTGTAACAATATTTGAAATCCAACACGACAGGGTTTTGTCTAAACCTGGTAACAGGGGCGCTACTTTTGGCAAGCGCCCTCATATCAAAATGCAGATTTTCCCCAGTAAAATGTTTAGGTGATGCCAGAAAACACTATATTATCTGCTTTTCAAAAGCGGTATAATTACTCCAAAAATAAATAAATCATGTCAAATAGACCGTCAGACGGCAGAGACAGCTTTGTTTTTACGAAGGTCTGAATAAAGAGTGGATTGATGTGCGGTCGGTCTGCCGGTGGAAGAGAGGCAGGCAGCAGGCTTACACTGAAACTGTGATTTCTGAATTAGAATGTTTCTGTTACTGCCCTTTTTTATGAAGAGGAAGTAAAGAAACCGTAACTCTGGATTGACTTATTGTTTGAGGTTCAATATATGACTCCGCAGCTTAAGACATGAAGATACTATTATTTTCTGCTTCGCTCTAATTCACTATTTTCACCGGAAAGTGGGCGGGGCATTAGCATCAGCGCCCTCATACTATATTTTTCTAGAAAAACCCCATAACATATATTTGTATCCTGAGTGATATAATATCGACATATTGCCCAGCTCTAAGCTCTGAATGGCTTAACTGATTTCATTTGTGCTTTATCTTAATCTCAAGCAACTTAGAAGAAGCATTAAAATGGGCGTTTTTTCAATGAGAAATCTGCTTTACCAACACCAGATGGAATATCAGTCTCTGAGGCAAACATATTGACAGACAAATGTAAATCTGGATTTGTATAGTAAGCGAACAATATGAGGCAGACTTGAGGAGATTGAAGGACTTACTCTGATCTGGTTCTTGAGCTGCTCAGCCTCCTGGCGTAGCTGATCCAGTTCACTCATTTTCCTCTTCTAATGGTGTGCTTCGCTCCGCCGCCTAGTCTCTTTCTGATCTGCAGGAGAAGAAGAAGACACATGAGGGTCAACAAACATAACCAGATCCTTTTCATTTCATGTTGGCGGGATCACAAACATTTAAACATTCTGGTTAAAGTGTAAAGGCATTCTAGTCATTTGTGATGAATTTATGGACCTGGCTACTTGAGGACCATATAGTGCGTCTTAAATCCATCCTGTAAGGCCCAGACAAAGTCGCAGGGAATCACCGCTGCCTAACACTTTCTAGACGGCTCGAGACTCGTCCTTGCCAGCTTGAAACAGTTACCTAGCAACAAGCACTGTGCAGCTACTTTAGGCTTAAGATAACAATGTTGAGGATAATGTTGGAATTGTTTTCTCCCCCTCTCTCTTACAAACAATAGCGAACACCTTGGGCGAAGAGCTGGCCACACCAACATTTCTCAACAGATTAGGCAAAAAATATGATTTAAAAAATCTGTGTTTAGGAAGCAATACCTTACTGAGAGTCAAAAGAAGCAAGGATTACGAGTCCAGAAAGCGGTCCAAAAAGTAAGCTTGGGTTTGGATGCTCTACTGGGACCCGAGGTGCTACGCTGGTTTGAAGAAGCTATCAATGCTCTGGCCTCTGGGCTCTAAACTCTCCTCCAATGTCATCCCTGTAATCCCGGGACACAGTTGATTCAGCTCCTCCAGGCAAATCCGGTTAAGACAAAACCTGCTGATGATCCTAAAAGCAGTGGCTATCCCGCTGACCCCAATCCTCTGGTCGACGCCCTTAGCGCTGACACTTTCACTCTACATAGAAAGAAGACAGATTCTAATGAAATTATTGGTGTAAATGCGCGTCTACCAGTTAGAGGGTCTTTGATTTGATCCTTAGCTCCTGTAGTCAACAAGTCAAAGTGTCCTTAACCCCAAATTGTGACACTAAACCCCAAATTGCTCTCAAAGTCAGGTCTATGGTAGTAAATGTATGCAAGTTGCTGTGGACAGGCTAAATACAATGTCATGCATATACAATAAAAACAGTATTGGTTACAATTAAGACCTCCTGCTCACAGGTGAGCCTCAAGTTCCTTCTTCCACGACAAACTACCTTCACTTTCAGAACAGGAAACACATCAGTGCCAATCTGTCGAATTCAAGCCAACAACGGTTCCATTTGTTCCGCGAACACACCTTACCTTCCTGTCTCTCTGGGTTTCGATATAGGTCCTTTGTCCTGGAGAGTGTGGAGACCTTCTAAATGAATACCTTATCCTTCAAGCGCCTGACATCTCAATAGCTACCTGATTGGCCAGAGCTGCGAAATGGGTCTGCATGCAAGGCTCCTTAACCCCTAATCTTAGAGATAAACAAATCTTGTGGTGATATCCAAGCTAATTCTTGTCTGGTCTGTGATAGCCCTCTTTGTGAAGGAGGTAATGTAACTTCACCAGGAGACTTTTCAACAAAAGCTATCAGCTGGTCAACAGACTTTGGAAGCTGAAAAATGCAACCCGGTAACACGTGGACATTTGGAAATGGGGTACTGGGGCTAGGACATGTTCCGCTGATTAATGAAGTCCATCCTATAGGCTGCAGTGTGTAAATAACTCAACTACAACACTTCTACTGCTGACAATTCTTCCTTCAAACTAAATGATTATACACACACAACCAAAATGACCATAAACTTGTATTAGAAAATAACATACATTTTTCATGATTTTTTTATGTCTTATTCCATGTTTTTGCCTTTATTTTTCCAATTGAAATGCCACGGGAAGTTACAACAGCAGTCTGTGTGCAAGCAAGCAGTGATTGTCCCAAATTTGAATGACAATGTGGCCGAGGAGATACACGGTATACTCTTTGCTGGTTAGTTAGTGGCTTAGTCAAGTGTTTGACAATTTGTCTGGAAATCATAAGGTCACATCACATTAACAAGTTATTTGGTTATGGTTTTCATTCGTCACTAGTAGATATATAAACTGGTGGTACAGAATGTACCATTAACTTACAGGGTGTTTAAAAAAGCAACACAGCGCATGTTTTTGTAGATAAATAAACATAACCCAACATATTAATCAAAGGCTTGTTATATTTCCGCAGTGGCTATTAGTATTAGAGGTGTTATTCAGAGGACTGTTTCTCCCTGCGTTGGGAGTATAGAAACCGCTGGCAGCCCAGCAGATAGAGCCTCGACTTCGCTGCCTTCTCTTTCTGCCAGCTATTTTTAGAGAGGTGGTGGGGGAGGAGGAGGAGGAAGAGAGAGAGAGAGAGAGAGAGAGAGAGCGAGAGAGAGAGCGAGAGAGAGAGAGAGCGAGAGAGAGAGCGAGAAGAGAGAGAGAGAGAGAGAGAGAGAGAGAGGGAGAAGAGAGAGAGCGAGAGAGAGAGAGAGAGAGAGGGGAGCAGACTTCACATTTTCCAGCCACTCCTATCAGCTCAGACATCTCGAGCACAACACAGTGACAAGCAGAGAGGAAGTGTAATTTGACTCCACATACACACTAACACACTTTATTGGTATTTCTCCTTTCGCCAATGATCATGCGTGCAGCATTCGTGTTCACACCATACAGAGATTTTTCGGTGAGCTAGATGTGGTTTTAAATCAGAGGACAGTTCTGCAGAGCTTTCTTACACAGGACAGAAGATGAGAAAAAGAAAGTGAGCAGACTAAGAAAAGTGCATTCGTACATATATAGGTTTTTTAACCCTCAAATGGATACTTTTCACTATTTCATTCATTATCTATTTCAAAAGTGGAATTTATAAAAAGATTGCCAGGAATCTACCTTTGAACAACTATTTCCATAGTTCGGAAACCATACGCAATTTGACAATATGTCAAACCTCGTCGCCCAATACATCTAATATTATTAAATGATTTGCAGATATAAATAGTTGACCTCTGATAACTACAAAAAAAGAAGGCAATTTCTATTCACACTTACTTGAATTATATATTTTTTATGTTTTATATAGCTGAGGACAACTTAATGAAGAACAAAAAAATAAAAGAGGGCTACATGAGAAGCGTGAGAGGTTATAAATCACAGGATGGTCTAGTAGTCCAGTGGTTCTCAAATGGGGGTACGTTGGAGTACTGCATGGGGTACGTGAGATTTATTTTATGTTAATGAAAAAACAATATAATTAATACATTTAAACAAACTACTAATAGTAGATGAACTACTTTATTCAAAGGTTTACAGTAATTCTGGATAATAAAATGGGAAAAATAAACGGGGTGCTCTCTTTTCCTCTCCCTCTCCTGACAGCCCGTCAGTATCAGGCTCAGGCAGCTCGCTGAAGAACATGTAATAAGTGACCCGACAGTAAAGAATAAACATATTTATAACTTATACAGGGGTAGACATTAAGGGTAAAATGCCACTGGCCCTCCGGGCCGGTGGAATTGTATCATCACTAGGGATGCACCGAATATTCGGCCACCGAAAATTATCGGCCGAAAATGGTTAAAAAGACCGAAAGCACCGAAAAAATATCACCGAATGTCAGAACAGGCTTACGTTGGTAACCTAACGTGTTGTTGTGATGACGTAATAAAGACGCGGCGACCATGCTCGCGGCTGGCTCACAGGGGGGGGGGGGACATTGACCTTTGTCATCGAGATTGCCCTGAGCCTTTAACAAATCGTATTAAATAATCTGATGACAGATTGTAAACAGAATAGCTGAAATTTTAACAAACTAAATAACTCAGTTTTCTCTAATCATTAACCCATGTTTGTATAATGTAGTTAACTCCGTGTGTTGCTGCTAGCATACATAACACCTGACGTGGAAACGTTACTCGTGGATGGGGCTACAGAGCTGCTAGAAAGACGGTCGAACTCGGTACATTCCTCCGTCTGCATGCGGTGCACTTTTGCTAAATGTTTAGACAAATTGCTCGTGCTTACATGCTAAACTCTTATTGCACTTATGGTAACAAGTATTCTCCACATCGAGACGGGTAAAGTTTAACCACACCTCGGAGCGCGTTCTCTCCGCCATCTCCGCAGTGTGCTCCGCTGCATGTAGCAGCTGCGTGTGTGTAAACTGCCCCGCCCCCTCGCACACAGACGGGGGAGAGAGATCTCGTCTGATCGAAAATACATCATAGACGCATTTGTTGTCTTTGCATATTAGAAACGAGTTGGCGACACTAAGACTGCGATATAATGTTTTTTAGCAATAATACATGACATATATAAATGTACTGTATGCATTCAAAAGTGCTGAATAAATGTTTTATGGACCCATAATAGTGATTATTATTTAAGTTAAGTTTTGCCATAATCATGTCTATTTCCATAATCAGGTAGCTGAACAACATTGGTAAAAAATGTATACATTATATATATATATATATATATATATATATATATATATATATATATATATATATATATATTTCTATTAATCATTTTCGGCCTTTCGGCATTCGGTTTTCGGCCAAGAATTTCCCATTCGGTGCACCCCTAATTATCACTGGCCCCACCATTGTAACCACTGGCCCGGAGCATTCGTCCACCAAAACAAAAAATCGACTAATAATGAAGAAAATTAACACATTTGTTGCAATAGTAATTTATGCACTAACTACATTACTACTTGTACTACAACATTTGAATAATCAGTTCTTCCTTATTTTCCTCAATTGTTCATATTTAGTTTATTAAAATAATGATATTGTGGTCATTGTTAAAAAATGTCTGCCATTATTATGAGTATTATTATTTGTATAATGCGCTTTCTGCCTTTCTGTCATCAGGAGTTAGACATGTAATGGCTATGTAATAGATTAGATTAGAACCTTCATTATCCTAAACTGCTGGGACATTTCCCTAAAGCCAATACCTTTATATTTTCTACTCTTCACTTGTCAGCATAGGTCGGCATTGATGTACAGAGCCGACAGAAGACCTTGTTTATATTGGCATCATATTGAGAGGTGCAGCCAGTGACGCGGCCTAAAACCAGGAAGTAAGCTGCTGGTTCCCTCGACAAAAAGCAATGGGATTTCTCCACAGGGTTTTGGAAAATAGCTGGAAATAAGGTCTGTGGAAAACTAACCTGTTTGATTAATGCACGTTTTGTTCAGCTGGATAATATCCACATGTCTACCCTACTTTTATAATTTTCTAATCATAAATCTAATCGACAGATTATAAAAGGGTTTTAGGACGCGTCACTGCACCACTCTATAGAAGCCAACTCCATCGATCAAGCTGGCTGAAACTTTCTCTCCCTCTTCTTCTCATGCTCCCTGTCACTCTCCTTTAGCTCCTCCGGTGACTTTCTTTTATTTGAAGATAGTTTTTTGCACGGCGCTTGGCCGGTTACTGCTGGTATTAAAAACATTTTGGCGAATGGTTAGGTGGCGCGATAGTCTGTAGTGAAGGAGCGCGCTCCCGCTCACAGGAGCCTGCTCGCGCTGCGCTCCGCAGCAAACACATGTTTGCTTTTCCCCCAACAACGACAACGACAACCGACTCACGGAACGCTATGTTGTAGCGTTAATAAACGAAACAATTTAACTAAATTGCGAGTCAAAATACCTATACCACAGAAACAAATTTTAAAGAAATATTTTGAGTGGCCCGAGCGGGCAAGTGGAAAGTACGTTATGCTGGCTAAATAGTGCTTCCGGGCCAGCGGGCCATTTATAATGTCGAGCCCTGAACTAGTTTAGCTAGTTCCAGAGTAGATCAAATAGCTAAGTGTGATGTTCTAACTCTTAGTGTGTGTTTTGCTCCACTCACTGCTGTAGGTGATCATGTAGAGCTGCGTGTGTATTAGGGCTGTGCATCTTCACTGGTCTCACGATTCGATTACGATTATCCTGTCAACGATTCGATTCAATTCGATATCCCGATGCATCACGATTCATACCAATGCGTTGTATCCTCAATTTTCTATATTACTGCACATGGCTTATTTTTCATCAATGCATACATGCAGTAAATACATATGAACTCTCTTTTTATTATTTAGAAAGTGCTTCAGAAATCAATAACATAAATGTCTTGACATTAATTTATACACCAAAATAAATGAATTGTATAGGTCTAGCCTCCCTATATCTGTGTGTGAAGTTGTTCCATCCTCAAAAACTAAAAAATAATGCTTCTGCAGTCTAGCTGCAGCTTCTAGTAACAGTCTTTTGTTTAAAAAAAGGACACTGAATGTCCTGAATGTGGCATCACACACAGGACATGAGTCTGAACACAGCATTTACAACAGCATATATATCAACTAAAATACTGCATGTGGGTGCACACTTACATTCTCTGTCTTACTGTTACATAAATCCCATGAATGTATGAGATTAAGTTAGCTTCATTATATCTCAGTGATTAAGTGAATAATAAAGTTTCTATCGTGTCACTATCAGCCTGTCACTCATTATTTTCAGGGAGGGGGCGGGGTTTGGAGGAACGACGAGGAGACGGTGATCGCGGAAGCTTTTTTCCTCCTGCCTTCACAAACTTTACACACGTATATATCGTCTGAAAATTGCTAGAGGGCATTCATACTTTGCAATCCAAGACTTAATTAAATCCACCAAAACCCTGACATGATTGTAACGCGATTATTTTTGAAAAACATAAATCCCTGTGCCGCAGCGACACGGAGTGATTCAGAGCGGGTCCTTCCTGCTGTTGGTTCTGGACTGGTGTTCTTGTGTTGGTGGATGAAGCAGACTGCTCCGTGTTTGGTGTTGCTGTGCCGCTGTCACGTCTGTTCCCTGATCTCTGCGTCACCGACCGATTTGATATTAAAGTGACAGGAAAAAAAACGTTATAGTAAAGCCGCGGCCGGAAAATCAGGAAGCAACGTTACTACGCTATAATCGATTATCTTCCGTCACTGCATCGATACCGAATCGTCCACTTCCGCATCGCAATGCATCGTAGAAACGATTATTTTCAACACCCCTAGTGTGTATCCGTCAGCAGCAGCTGATCTGTCTCTCCTGTCAGATTAGACTTCACTCGCGTATATGTTTATATCCATCAGATCTAGCTAGTTTTAGCTAATGATATGACTACCTGCTTATTAGGGGTGTAACGGTATACGTACCCGTACCGAAATTATTCGGTACGGGCCCTTCGGTTCGGTACACGTGTGTACCGAACGAATATAACGTTCAACGTAAAAAATTGAGAACGTGAACAACTTCTTGGAAGTAATCTCAGGTGCTGCGTCGCAGCATTCAGAGTAATTTGCTCACATTGGGTTCAACGCGTCCTAGAGCGAGCAAGTCATTTCATTGGACGAGAGGCATACTATGAGAGCTGGTCAGAGGGATGCGTTCAAATGTAGTCAGTAATTTGAGGAACTGTCGAAATGGCGAACGCAGATAAAGTTGAGCTCGAAAATCCTCCAGCATCATTGAAGTCTCTGGTTTGGGAACATTTTGGTTTCGCAGTTACGTACAAGGATGACGGACAAAGACAGGTGGACCGAACCAAAGCTGTTTGTCGGCATTGTTCAACTAACATTGGTTACGCGGCTGGCAATACATCAAACTTGCACACTCATTTGAAAAGGCATCACCCGAACGTGAATATCACCGGTACCAAAAGAAAAAAGACTGAAGTGCAAACCCAACTCCCACTAGCATGTAAGCCTCCACCACTCGCAAAAAGTTCAGACCGAGCCAAAGCTATTACAAACGCCAAATATCCTTATGTTGCCATGTTAGCAAAGCGCTACCTGGCTGTATCTGCTACCTCTGTCCCTAGCGAGAGGGTGTTCTCCACAGCAGGAGACATTGTTAGTGCCAGCAGATCTGCCCTTTCGGCAATCAATGTGGACAAGTTCATTTTTCTTTAAAAAAACATGAAAATACAATGACAAGCAAGTCCTAATGTCAAGCTGGCTGCTTAGGAACTAGTACAGTACAGTTCAAATACAGATTATTTCAGTTCATCGAAAAGCTGCACCTTAATGTTTATTTTATTATATTTTGTATTTATTTGAGTGAATACATTATTCACAGTTTAATAATAATAATAAAAAAAGATATATGTTATGTTATAATTTTTTCTGCTGTACCGAAAAGTGACCTAAAAACCGAGGTTTTTCTCCTCATTCCCCACGCCCCAAAATTAATAAATAAATATACCAATTTTAGGAAAAGTAAGGAAGTTTGAGCAGTGTGGGTTTTATATTAACAGAGTTACACATGTTTCAAAACGTGAAGTGTAATAACTGCAGTTTGCCTCCCTGTCAGAATGACAGCACAAGCCCATGTTTCTCACTACATTGTAAGTACAACTTATTCAAAAGATCAGTTCAGTGTCTTGGTGTTATTGCATGATGTTAAAATTGGTTTGCCATGAATTTAGTGATGGATTGTAAACATTTGAAATGTAGCATTTAAGTGTTTCTCAGTTACAATGTTGTTGTTTTAATAAATCAGACACTGATGGTGCAGCACTGTGCTGTACCTCTTTATATAGGCATTTCTTCCCTAACAAATTGTTTTTGCGCTGATCAGGGGGTACTTGGCTGAATTTTTTTTCAAAGGGGGTAAATTATTGAAAAAAGTTTGAGAACCACTGTAGTAGTCAGTAGATTTTTAGGGGGGGGGGTAAGCAGTGAGATGTTCTTGTGCACAAGAGGATAGAGGCGAGAGAGTCAGGCTGGAGGACAGAGCCAGATTAAACTAATGAGAGTGAACAAGCAGAGGACAATTGGGATGGGAGCTGCTAATTAACCCCTCGGTGAAGGGGAGCCGGCCCGGTAAGCTTCCAGGAAGAAAGACTGAGCAGAGGAGCCTACACAAACCTCGCCCTTGGTTTCTTCCCAAAATATAACTTCTCTGTTCTGGTTTTCAGCTCAATACCTTATATTACATAGCATATACAGTACAAAGTACACATTGTACAGGGAGTCAGAACAGAAAAAGATATAAGACATAGTCAAATCCAGTACAAAAATAAGTGTTCAGTAAAAAACATTTGGCAATTGTATAATGTGAATTCAAAAATAACAAATGCCGTACTATAGTGGCAATATTTGAATGATCATTTTCTAGAGGACGCACAGCAAAGGCAATAACATGCCAATGGTTACTGATGATTGTTTCATTAGCAGATTTCTCTATGGAATACAATGCTTTCCCCTCCCTGCCATTATGAGATTTAGGTGTATATTTTGCTCCAAGCTTTAGACAACGCAAAAATTATATGGACGAATCAACACAGATAAACCCAGCTGCTTGAATGTACTGTCTATTGCCTTAGCAGTGTGTAAGTGTTGTGGGAAAATGGGGCTGCACAATCTCGAGAAAAATAATAGATTGCAAATATGTTTGACTGCTATGAAAATTGCAAGAATAACCATTTTTGAAATATATATTTACATAATCATTGAAAAATATATCAAAATGTTGATCTGTACCAAACAAGGATATTATTATTATATTTTCACATACTTTGCCTTTAGCAAATATTGCGCTTGCTTTGATTTGGATATGACGCTAGTCCTAATTGCAGTTTGATAACATTCCGATAAAAAACAAGTGATTGAAAAATCCTTACTGATAAAAAGGGAAACGACATGGACAGAGGATATCATGAACATTATAAGTCTGAGGGAGGGGAAATGTCTTTGCAATCGAGAAACAAAAGCATGCATTAAGCCCATGATAGCGTTCGAAAAGGTAGGGTAGAGGGGCTTAATAATTTACGCCCTCCTGCTTGGATACAGCTGCCCCTCCCCTCGTCTTTATGAAGGCTGAATCTTGTCTCCCTGGTCTGATTGTTCCGGCTACCTCGCCTCTCTGTCGGATCTTCTACATTCGAAAGCTTTAAGGTGCCATTACGGTTGTGGTTTATTAGCTACTCCTAGAAACATAAATCACGAGCAGGATGTCGTTTTTTGTTAACAGTCCATGACAGTACTTTGCTTCGGATCCTCTGTGTCAGGGTGCAGCCTCCACCCTTACACGAGTGCATAGCCTCTCTGAGTAGGCGTTTCCTTTTTCAGGGTGTTTCCTTAGCTGAGCTCGTCTCTCTTCCCTTTGTCAAAACATTCAGCGGATGTGGCGACAGCACACACACACACTTTACAAATACACTTGCTCTGTGGTTTCTGTTACTACCATTGCACTTGCCAGTGTCCATTGGGGCTTTCAACCAGGCTGTGCAATCAGCTGCGTTACAATAAGACGCTACACAGGACATCCTGACCGGCAAGCTCATGCTAACAGACAAATGTAGGGATGAAATCAGTGAGGAGGGTGAAGCATCAGCAGGAGGCGCTGTGTGTGGGGCTGCAACACGAGAGGATAGGCTGGCACTTCACACACAATTAGGTCAGTCTGACTTAGATTAGCCTAGCACATGCTGGTAAACAAATAATCAGCACTGACAATGCAAAAAGCTGAGTGTGCAGAGTGAAGATGCCATGACACGAGTCACTTTACTGGGCTATTGAACAATTAATTAAAGAGGGAAGCTATAGGTAAGCACCAGTAACCACTAGTATTATTACTATATACCAGAGGTGGGACCAAGTCATTGTTTTGCAAGTCCGAGTCAAGTCTCTGCGCTCAAGTCAGAGTCAAGTCTCAAGTCTTTGCGCTCAAGTCAGAGTCAAGTCTCAAGTCTTTGCGCTCAAGTCAGAGTCAAGTCTCAAGTCAGGATGGGCAAGTTCAAGTCAAGTCCTAAACTTTGACAAAACGAGTCTTAAACAAGTCCTAATGTGCTTTTCAACAAATGTAATGACATCCATCAACAGAATAATACTTAATAATCAAACTGCTCTTTATTAGTCACATTTATAATGTAATAATCCATTTTCTCTCTGCTGGTAAAGTTACATGTTTTTTTCTATTTGAAGAGGGGTCAGTAAGGTAAGGCTACCGTGACGGTTTGATTCAGAAGGAGTTTAATGGATAAGATCCCTGATGTTGAGGTGACCAGAATGTTTATTTCCACTGTGTACAACATGTTATAAGGGACCCACAATCTATCTTTATGCAAGGGATAATGTGCAGCGAGGCGGTCTCTATGGGGAAGAGAACACCTGCATCTAGATCCCTCTGCAGGTGGTACTTTAACTATATTTTGATAATACTTTTGTAGTTTTACTTGAGTAACATTTTGAATGCAGGACTTTTTATTGTAACCGAGTATTCCTACACTCTGGTACTTTTACTCAAGTACAAGATCTGAACTTCTCTGACAATAAATCCTGAGTGGTTACCAAAAAGAAAAAACCCTGCTCGGAAGGTTATTTTCATTTTACAAATCCTGCACTCAGCTTTGCTTTCTCAAATATCATTGAAATGCAGCCAGATGCTGCTTTTCCCCCCCAAATTTCTTGATTTTTTTCGACGAGCTTGCATTTAAATCCGGTTCCTCGTCTTCCCGTCGCTCTGTGTAGCTGGCCTGTACCACTACACCTGCTGTCTTTGGAGCGTCTGCCCCCCACCCTTCTTTCACATAATGGTATGATCCTAGTGTGTCCTCGCATATGATTGGCCGCATGGTGGCTCAGCAAAATAAAGCCCCGCCCCTGCGGCATCTTGCGATCGGCGTGTTGGAGACCTCTGAATTAAATTATCAAGTCACCTCAAGTCAGAAGGCTCAAGTCCCGAGTCATTGGTGTTCAAATCCAAGTTGAGTCGCAAGTGTTGTGATTTTGTCAAGTCGAGTCCGAAGTCATCAAATTGGTGACTCGAGTCCTAGTCATGTGACTCGAGTCCACACCTCTGCTATATACATATATTTTTAAATAATATTAGTGTACATAAGTGTAAGCGTTTAATAAATGTAATATTTAAAGTGTTTTGAATAAGTGCATAACCAAAATAATATACTTGCAAAATGAAATGTAGTGAAGGTGACACATCCCCTTTAAGATATAACTAATGCTAACTTATATATTTAACGTGTGTAATGTTATGTTAGCAGGGCGGTTTTACAAATAAACCCATATCCATCACTTTAAACCCAGCCAATACACTTTTAGAAAATAACAGGCGACTTTGTCTCACAAAAACATGAGGTTGACAGTGATCTGCTTTGTATAATGCATGTGGTTTAAAAATGAAGGCTGTTTGAAAGAGCATGGTCAGTGTTTCAGCACAAGCCTGTGAAAATAAATATCATCTGTGAGCATCCTTGAAAAAGTCGAGACTTGAAACTCAGATGGAAAGCAGATTTATGCGATGCTTTCAAATGTCGTTTTTTTTTTTTAAACCAATGGTCACTCACATTGTACCTAAGTCGAAGCATGAATGGTGAAATGGCAGATCGCTCTAAAAACGCTATTCCTGGCTTACAATGGGACTGCACTTTCAGGTCTTGATGCAACTGGAATGGCTTTTAGAAAAAGCACTCTGTCTGGAGACAAGCCACCCTGTTTCTTCTTCTCTACCTCCATCTTTCCATCCAGTGGAAGAGAACTCTGCAATATTTAAAAGCATTCTCCCACCCCTGGTGCACTCTCACTTTGAGTTGGGCAAATCTTATATTGAGCTCAGCACCTACAGTCTTACTTGAAGTGAAGTTTCACCCACTGACAAGTTCTAACGGGCTACATGATCAGTCAAAGTAACGTCAAATATATAGGCTAACAATTAAATATACTATCAATGCATTAACTTCGGGGTTGGAAAGATGATGTTCAAACCTTAATTCCGTAAACCTTTCTTCTAGGGGTGCACCGAATGGGAAATTCTTGGCCGAAACCGATACCGAAAATAGGAAACAGTTGGCCGAAAACCGAATGCCGAAAGGCCGAAAATGATTAATATAAATATATATATATAATGTATACATTTGTTACCAATGTTGTTCAGCTACCTGATTATGGAAATAGACATGATTATGGCAAAACTTAACTTAAATAATAATCACTATTATGGGTCCATAAAACATTTATTCAGCACTTTTGAATGCATACAGTACATTTATATATGTCATGTATTATTGCTAAAAAACATTATATCGCAGTCTTAGTGTCGCCAACTCGTTTCTAATATGCAAAGACAACAAATGCGTCTATGATGTATTTTCGATCAGACGAGATCTCTCTCCCCCGTCTGTGTGCGAGGGGGCGGGGCAGTTTACACACACGCAGCTGCTACATGCAGCGGAGCACACTGCGGAGATGGCGGAGAGAACGCGCTCCGAGGTGTGGTTAAACTTTACCCGTCTCGATGTGGAGAATACTTGTTACCATAAGTGCAATAAGAGTTTAGCATGTAAGCACGAGCAATTTGTCTAAACATTTAGCAAAAGTGCACCGCATGCAGACGGAGGAATGTACCGGGTTCGACCGTCTTTCTAGCAGCTCTGTAGCCCCATCCACGAGTAACGTTTCCACGTCAGGTGTTATGTATGCTAGCAGCAACACACGGAGTTAACTACATTATACAAACATGGGTTAATGATTAGAGGAAACTGAGGTATTTAGTTTGTTAAAATTTCAGCTATTCTGTTTACAGTCCGTCATCAGATTATTTAATACGATTTGTGAAAGGCTCAGGGCAATCTCGATGACAAAGGTCAATGTCCCCCCCCCCCTGTGAGCCAGCCGCGAGCATGGTCGCCGCGTCTTTATTACGTCATCACAACAACACGTTAGGTTACCAACGTAAGCCTGTTCTGACATTCGGTGATATTTTTTCGGTGCTAAAACCCTTTCGGCCGAAAGCCGAAAGGGCCTTTTTAACAATTTTCGGCCGATAATTTTCGGTGGCCGAATATTCGGTGCATCCCTACTTTCTTCCTTGATTTACTGTATCCCAATATGAAAGTACTCTCATTTTAATCTAAGCAAGTAAACAGAATGAGAACACTCCTGATTGAAATATTATCTTCAGTCAGTTTCAATTTCCCATGTTTACAGATGTCCTATTTTGACAGCCGTTACTAGTGCAACACAGAGGCAAAGTGATATAAGTGCTAGTGTCTTTTCTTTTTTTGTCTAGTCGTTGGGTGAGGGTCCGGATGAGTGCTAGGGGGAAGTGATGCATGGTAAATGTAGCTGAACACACAACCAGGTCACGAAGAAGGCAGGAACAAGGGGGCTGATGATGCAGTAAGAGAAGACGGAAGGAGATTGCTCCTGGACATTTCTTAAAAGCCTTATCCAATCTTACTCACTTTGTCCTTCTCTCCAGCACTTTCTGTGGCTTTCCCACCAAATAGGAGGAAACTACAGCACCAAGAAGGAGGTTATGAATGCTTACCCTCTCTGTATGGCTAGTAGTGTTGCGCGGTGTATCGATACTTGAAAAGGTACCGCGATACCCTGTCGTTAAAAACGTTACGATTCCTCCGTTTCATTAGTATCGGTACTTTAAGAATGACGGGGAAAAGTACTCCGGTGAGAAAGCACTGTTTTAATAAGAGTGTGTTCAGCGCTCTGCTTCCACTCCCTGCACTGCAGCCGTGCCTGCAGTCCCTCCCCTCTCTCGTGCACGCGGCCACGCGCTAGCTGCCAGCGCATGTGAGAAAACGAGAAGCATGGCTGCAAGTGGGAGTGCAACTGCCGCTGCGCCTCGGCTTGTTGACAAAAAAGACGCCAGAAGCTACATTTGGAAGTATTTGAGCTATATCTCTGACAGTGAGGGCAAGCCCACGGACACCACGAGGCCTGTCTGTGAGAAATGTTTTAGATCCCTGCAAACCAAGGGAGCCAACACATCAAACTTGGCTAAGCACCTCGCCGACCGGCATCCAGAGGTGTTTAAATAATTTAAAGACAGACAGGTTAGCGAATGTGATAGATAACATAATTACATCATGCTCAAGCCATGCCCTCAAATCTAAGTCAAACAAGGGTAATTTATTTTGTGACAAACGAACCTTTTCGTAGTTTGACGAGGCAATGATAACTGTCTAATATGCTATCTTTTATCAGCAATGTACATTTTGTCAATAATTATTTATATTAATGTAATAAAATGTTAATAAAAAATAAAGTTAACTATCAAAGAAATCACATAAACTCAAGTATAAAGAAGAGACCATGTTGTAAGAAAACACTTAACAGATAAACTACAATTGTATTGATCATGAAAATAATAAAAGAAAAGTATCGAAAAATAATCAGAATCGCAATTCTTGACTTGGTATCGGTATCGAAACCAAAATGTTGGTATCGTGACAACACTAATGGCTAGTATCACTATGAATACATATCGTGAAGGATGTTTTAAGGGTGGCGTCAGAAAGACAAGGGTTTTGATACCAGTACACAATCTAACTGAATTACACAGGCCAGCTTTGGCGGGTACATTTTACCAAATATATTTCAAATTCTTGGAACATAGTTATGTTTGAAATGATTATTTTGATGAATATTGAGATCAAGATTATTTATTAGATTTAAATAATATTACTCCATGTGCTACGTTCCTGCTAATGTTTAAATCCTTGAATCAGAATATGACCAAATGTATCCATCACATTCATTTTTGTTTTCTTAAAGGGGTGCATTCATTTTAAACATCAGTATCGTGGATGAGTATGTAACCTCATTTGGGGAAGCCAAAATTGTGTTTTTAATTCAAATTTGATCAATTGCGCTGGACCGTAAGTGATTTTTTATAGAGTGTTTTTCTGGTAACATGTTAAATGCATACTTTCATCCATAACTATTGCTTTGAATAGGTTTTACTGGAATATTCTAAAAAGCACAGCCACAAGACAACATGCCATTGATATGGAGGAATGTTCAGCGCTAAATACAGTCCCTTCCTCAATGTATGGGAAACCACATCACCATAAATGTTATTTAAGATGTCAGAGTGCCCTGATAATGTGTGCGATGATTAGCACTGTGCCACGTACTGGCAACTCCTCATAATGACATACCGGGAGCAAAGGTGGACAAACTGCGGCTTATTCCTTTAATCACTGTCTAACGAGGAGGTGGAATTCAAATCCTTATGGGTCTCAACAAGAATGGCTGAACTGAGAATGAATAGCCTTGGGCCCCATAACCCATTTTGCTCCATTGAAAGTGGGGCAAAATCCTAAGGCTACAAATGTATGCATAAGCTGACACAGTTCTGATCACGATGTTCCATTCAATTTGGGTGCACAATTCATGTTAAGTACATTTGAGATTGTGTTTTACTTGAAGAGGCTTCCTTAACGTTTCCCTGAATAGTTTTGGGACAAATGTGATACCTTCCATTCTAATGTAAACTGAGTGGATGCTTTCAGTATTCAGCTATTTGTGGCAATTCAACACATGGCCACTGAAACATCCATACAGGACCAACACGGGCACAGAAGAATGACACATGCATTAACTAAATAGCCGACATACATTTTCCTTAGATGCTTTCAATCTAGGTGATATAATTTCAGTCCATTGAAGCCTCATGGATCAGTGGGGGGTGAAGGACTGCCTTTAGAAAAAAAAGCATTTTATGACACAAAAACCTTTCCACATCAGCGGGTTTGAAGCCATAGGCAATGAGTGTATGGTGAAACCCTTGCATTTCCTGAACAGCAGTCAAAGTACCTAATAAGTAAGATGGTGTACTGGCAATCACAATTCACAGTAACATAGCTTCTTTTATTGAAAGGTACTTAGCAATGCATTGTTGACCTTGTGGTTCTTTCTGGATGTTGCACTTCTGGTCGCCAATTAATGCGACAACAGATAAACATTGGCAACGGCCACAAGCAAATGTCATTTTAGTTGTCAAAAGACAGATGGAGGTCGAATAGGTGAAATTGATGATCCGGATGTTCAGACAGTATATTGAAGCTTCCTTCCATGGCATAAACGCTTTGCCCAAATTGTACAAGTACTGTTTAGGTCAAATATGTCAAAAGACGTTTTGATAGTTGTAATCCAATAACTTCCTGTTGCCTTATTGTGCCAAACAAACTATTGTGTTTATGCGTATCGGTTGATTTTTAACCCCATTGGAAACTAGAGCAGGCTATTGAACCTCAATTTAAAAAGGCAAACTGACCACATTTTTTAAAAACCCAATGATCTTCTGCTACATTGTTTGCTGACGCACACTGACACATGATAATTAAAGCTGCTGCCACTCGGAAAGGCTCTTGCATTGAATGTCAGCAGACATAGAAATGGATTGGTCTTTATAAAAAGGTAACACCAAATTACCCAGCTTATAAGAACCTGCCCGCTAGCTCCGGCCATCCCTACTTGATAAATGTAATGTTTTTTTTTGCATTTGATCATTTACGCCATTAATCTGTCTTTTCACATACATTCTTTATTCCCATACCTCTTTCAGCAAATCATTTAATTTTTTTTAATGTTTAAATAAAAATGATAAATTATTTGGCAAAGTAAGGCTTTCCAACGCAACTGTTCCACTATGACTTGAAATAAGCATGGGCTTCCTGCAAACATAACTAAGCTAGATGTGGAATTTGGATGAACTGTCCCTTTAACAGGGCACAATTTAACTGGCGCTCCCTCAATGTGGCTGCTTGCTGTGGGTAATGTCTGATGATTGGGGACATAACATCAATGAGACTGACAGTGGAGTTTAATTGATTGATTAGTGAAACATTCCATGATGCGGTGTGCTCTTACTAGACGGGGTGCATCGTTACTAGAAATATCAGGCATTGGCTATTGTAATGCAAGTGACTCTTAACAGAGGACATGCTAGATGAAAACAAATATCCGACAATATAATTCCCTTTAAGCTGCTCTGTAATACAATCCTCTAAAAAGATAACTCTGGGCAACAGGGTTCAAGCTATATTGACAGGCTCGCACAAACAATGTCCGATTCTCTACAAATGTCATGAAAACCAATTAGAACTCCATGATAAAATAAAAAGGTCATACATTAACAAAAGGTATGTTTTGTGCTTGAGACAGCTGCACAACCAGCTTTTAATAGAGATAAACGAAGGAGTTAAATCAAAAAAGGGAAAGGAAAAAAAGGAAAAGGAAGGTCAGGCTAGCCCAAAGCCAAAAGCATGACTTTATTTAAAACATAAAAAACACTCCTTTGATTGCATTAATAATCATCCCCTCCCCTTTCTCTACAAGCTTCCAAGAGAGGAACAAGTATGTGTGAAGAGTCACATGACAGTTAGCCCACTCTTTTGCTCAAGTGAGCCTTTCTTGCTTTTAAAGAGGAAGAAAACTCAGTAATACTGACCAAACCTGAATCCCGAGATGACAGAGCAAGACAGCTCTATCATCTCGGGATTCAGGTTTGGTCACATTCTCCCTGTGGAAGTCAAATGTAAGGACTAAAATGTAAATAGAGAAACGGACTCCAATGGCAGCATGGCCGGCCACGCTGAGGTGCACATGCAAACCACTGCTAGGGTTTGTGATGGGCTTTCAGCAGGGTTACACTGTGTCTGAATGGTGACAGGCTTGTGTGTGGGTCACTCAGCTGCCCTGGTGCCACTTACTTTGACTATTCAAAACAGTGGCCAGGACCTTTTGGACAGTGTTGACATGCTATGTTTGCATAATAGCACCTACAGTCTAACTGTACACTGAGAAAATGTTAGGTAGAATTGTCTTTGTAATGTTGATCCTGAGGATGAAAAAAACGCCAACATTTTTAGTGTGTTACTTTACACGTTTTTTAGAAAAGGGTGGGACTAAAATAAATTAATTCCGAATGCCATTTTGTCAGGTCTTGCCACAACCTTACTGGTACCCAACTGTGTTGTTTGTACATATGTATCATGCATGTGTACTGTGCTATGTGTAATGTGGTTGGTCATGTGGTCTGCGCAAAAGAGAATATGGGATTATTTGTCTCCTCTGGCGTATCTCCATTAGAGTATTTCTGTAATGACACTGACATTGAAGTTTTTAAGAGTATGTTCACACTGAGTTGTATGGCTAAAGTCATAACAGTCAAACCGGTGAGTGCAGAACATTTGACACCAGCAGTGGTTGTGGTTGCTCTGTAGGGGTGCAACAACTAATCCACTTAATCGATTAAAATCGATGACCAAATTAGTTGCCAACTAATTCAGTCGTCGATTAGTTGGTGACGTCATCATGTGTGTTTTACGCGCCGTTAAGCTCCAACGTTCGGTACTGGAGACATTTAAAAAAATATACGTCATATGTATTATTGCTACATAAACATATCAAAGTCTTAGTGTCGCCAACTCGTTTCTAATATGCAAAAAGACAAAAAAATGCGTGTATGGTGTATTTTCGATCTTTCCAATCGAGACGAGATCTCTCTCAGTTTACACACACGCGGCTGCTACATGCAGCAACACACGGCGGGGATGGCGGAGAGCAGCGCTCCAAGGTGTGGTTAAATGTTACCCGTCTCGATGTGGACAATGCTCCTTGCCAATAGTGCAATAAGAGTTTAGCATGCAAGGGCTGTAACACGAGCAATGTGTCTAAACATTTATCAAAAGTGCTCCACATCCAGACGGAGGAATGCACCGGGCTCGACTGTCTTTCTAGCAGCTCTGTAGCCCCGTCCACGAGTAACGATTCCACGTCAGGTGTTATGTATGCTAGCAGCAACACACCGAGTTAACTCCATGATACAAACATGGGTTAATGATTAGAGGAAACTGAGTTATTTATTTTGTTAAAGTTTCAGCTATTCTGTTTACAATTGTGTCATTACATTATTTAATACGATTTGTTAAAACATTGTTGCTTCTTTTTGATGTGAAATATTATTTATAAAAAAAAGCAATGTTAATTTTGTTCAAAATGTGTTTAATTTAATAATATATGTATTTTTGAATCAAGTATTCATCTTTATTGTCTTCATTGTTAGTTTCCACATGCCTAAAACAACCTCAAGCTAAATCTAAAAGTTGATGGCTAAATAAGAGCGTTGAGAAATTGTGCAAGGCATAATAGTCAGAATAGTCGATTAATCGTTTCATTAATCGATAGATTAATCGATTATCAAATTAGTCGTTTGTTGCAGCCCTATTGCTCTGGCAACACCATACTGTACATATATAATTTATAAAAAAATGTTCACCAAGCACCACTGTACTGTTGGTGTACTCGTATAAAAGCCACCAGTAAGCATTTAGATTTGATACGGCAGATGATAGATTTACTAGCTTGCTAGCGAAACAGCAGTTAGCATCATTTCCAGTGAGTGCAAGATAGCGTGTGTGATTTGAGACAATACTACCCTGTCAAAATCCAACAACTATTCAAGTGAGTACATAGTGAACACAGTGCACTGCTATAACGGAAGTATCCCAATTGAGACACAGCACTGGTGTCATCCAGGGTAGTGGGAGTGTTGGCGGGGTTTGCGCAACAGGGGGTAGCTTCTACAGTAAGGATGGCAGTGCACTACTGTACATTCGATCCTGTTCAAACAGGTTTGTGATCCCAAAAATTAAAAAAAGACCATGGTCTCAGGCCTCGAGTAAGAACTTTCTGTCAATCACTTCCCCAATGAACAATGCAATTGGTTAACATGTCATGGGATTAGTTTCACATTTGTGCATAAATGCATGCCAGACAAGTTGGGAAAAAGTCCATTCATCAAAGTGACAATTACACCATGATTGATGCCATATTCCACCGTTTCATCATCTAGGCCCACGAACATTACAACAAGTCATGGGTTCATTTTCGGTCTTCATTTAAACTCTAGCCAGGTCATCTTTAATTGCCCCTGCACAACCTTCACTATTTTATATTTACTATGAATGAATAAAAACAAGTCAAAGGATAAAAGTTGAAACAGTTTGATGGTTTCCACTTGGCTTTCTCTCTATGTACTCTTTTTCCAAACCAACTATTTCGGACGAATAGGATTGAAAGACGAATTATCAATAAATTATGAATTTCCATTTCTAAGGTTCTTCAACATGTTGATTATAAAATGCTATAACAATATAGTGTTTTAAATACAATACTCATGCAATGAATGAAAATACATCAAGTTAATTTTGTTCTGAATAAATGAACTACTTGCTCAGTCTCTCGTTTTCTTTTTCTCACTTCCTTATGATTTGTTACAAAGTTATGCCATAACTTAAACTGTAAGGTAAGTAATGTCCACTCCCAGTCCTAATCTTGGTACTACTGTCCTATTCTATGGGAACCAATTTTGTACAAAAGTTGTAGCAGCTTCTGTGTTTCACCAATCAGTCAGTGACACTCAGTAGAGCGAACATATTAGTTCCTGGGCCATTAGAAAGTTACTGCCTTTGCAGCAGGGTTGCAAATGGGCAGAACATTTCCGGTACATTTCCATGGGAAGTTAAGCTGGGGAATTTTGGAAATATTCCATATTGGAAACTTTCCATGGGAATTATGGGAATTTATGGGAACTAACTGGGAATTGAGGGTAATGTAATGTAATTGTATCATATCCAAGCATAAATATAAACATTTAGTTTTGTCATAAGAAAACATCCATGCAAAATGATACAATTACAAAACATGACATTTCAACAGATGTATTTGTAAGTAGAACAGAACAAGTTTCAATTATTTTACTGAACAATCATTTGTTTCATTGAAGAACAAAAACATGAATGTTGAGTTAAATATTACTCATCCCCCCCAACCCACTCATTCAAAAATGAACAAAAATGCACCCCCCCATCCAAAAATCCCCACAAGAAATCATCTGTGCATGTGATGGAGGAATGCACAGTGCCTGTAGGGGTCTCAATAGCCATGCAGTAAGCAGTGTGCTATGTGCATGTGATTGAGGAATGGCATGGATATTCAAGTGTACTTGAATGGCATCCGTTAGTTTTAGTCAAGATTATGCTAAAATATACTTTCCCCAACTCTATTTAAGTTCCCTATGAAGAGCCAACCTTCAATTTAGAAAATTCCCAGTTTATATATCTTTGAAAATTCCTGGAATTTTGCAACCCTAGTTGTGAGACAGGATGACTTGGCATGACACTAAATGTAGCTTTCCAGTTAAGATGCAGGTACGGTCCCAAAATTGCCCCAAAAAAAGGTTTCATTGTTATTGAAAGATTTCCTGATGGGAAAGCACCACAATCTTCTTTATGCCAGATGCCATCTTCAGTTGTACTTTTTTTATTTCAAGCATCAGCCCTCTCAAATCCAACAACTCCACTGTGTTCAAGTATAGAGGGGCAGCCCTCCTGTTGCAACTGTACTGGCATTTGCACTCCGTGCCAAATTTGAGTACAACTCATATACCTTTTGTTTATTGGAGCCTATTGGCATAGGGTTAAAAATAGCATGTGGACCTGCATCTGGTGGTAACTGTGCGTGTGTCAAACAGATGTGTTGTGTACATGATGTGCACACAACTAATTAGGTCGGGGCAATAGGGAGAACATTGAATACCACGATAGTTAACAAATACCTGGATAACAAACAATATTTAAGGGTTGATTATTGGGATTTACCAAATATTTACACAATGAGATTATCTATAAAAAACTATTAGTAATGGATATAATGACTGAGTGGGAAAACTCATAACAGCTAGAACAGTCTACAATCAATCAATCAATCAATTAAATCACTGTAATGTGAAGCAGTGTTTACCACAAGGAAAAGACAACACTTAGCATAGCTGATATAAAAATGTAAGACAATATCAAGTCTTGTATCACAATAAGGATACAACATTAGCACAACAGTTTAGAGGTCAAACTCTGCTGCCAGTAGATCTTTAAACACTAATAATGTTACAGTTTATGATTAAGGCACTGTTAAAAAGACAGCTTAGCAACAGAAAGCTACATTTATACCACTTTTAGCCTCATTTGCTTACGGATGTGCAACACACCCTGATGAAATGTTTTCAGTTGTGTTCTGTAGGAAATTAAGACCCCGGCCACACGAGGACGAAAACGGCTAAACGCATAGGATTAACGCAAACGCAAACAGGCTTCCGTCCACACGCAATAGTCATCCGGATAGTGTCTGTCCACACGAGACAGCTCCGTTTAGCTCCAACCGCTGGAGAAGCTGCAGTACATATGCAGGAGCCTGTACGTGGCGCTGTAACTTCCTCCACAAAAGCAGCGAAGAAGCATGGTTGTCATGGTTGCCCTTCTGTTTATTCTCCGCGGTGGGGGCCGAGGGAACCGGGCAGAGTTTTTCGCCAGTCAACGTGAATTAAAGTTTAAATCTTCCGATAAAATTATAAAAGTGCCGGTCAAAGGTCTTCTTTGTTATTTATTGAGCTTTAAAACAAATGAATAACGACTCTATATAATATAATAATAAAAATACATGGAGCCTCTCTTTTTCCTCCCTCTCTTTGGACAGCGTCAGTGTCTGTCTCATGCAGCAGCTGATCCAGTAATGAGTGACCCGGTCGACAGTAAAAATAAACATATTTATAACTAGTTTAGGTAGTTTGAGAGGTGTCTCCGTCCTGTCAGATTAGACTTCACTCGCGTTTATGTCCATATCGAGAGAAAGATAAATAATCTCAATTCAGTGTGCAGTTTACTTTAACGCGGGGGTGAGCAGCAGAGGTGGGGAGAGGCGGGGCTATTGCGCAATCATTATCAGAAAATGATCGCTGAAGCTGCAGTACATATCCACAAAAGCAGCGAGTAAGATCCCCCCGGATGTGTAAGTCTGCTGTAGATGTTGCACAAAGAACTGTAGCATGGTCAGTAGCGTCCGGAGCACGATAGCAACTCTGCGATCCGCCATTGTTGTTGTTGTTGTTGGTGGCGAAACACATCAGCAATGGCGCAGGGTAAGCAGAAGAGGTGGGGAGAGGCGGGGCTATTGCTATTGCGCAATAACTATTAGAAAATGTTCGTATAGGGCGCACACACGGAGCCGCTTGACCCCCCAGAGCGTTGCGTATGCCGTTCTATCCACCTTGGGACCCGTTATCGTTTCCTCAGTCGTTTAGTGCCGTATTCTGTCGTCCTCGTATGGCCGAATGGTCTATATGACACTAAACAGTAACGCAAACGGCCGTTTTCGTCCTCGTGTGGCCGGGGCATAAGCCAGTAGAGAAGGAAAAGGGATTCCGACTGCTAAACCACAATACATCAGACGAAAGAGTAAAGTAATGGGAGCCATAATGCCACCATTGTGGATAAAGAGAGCTACGCCTTCAGGAGTACAGAACAATGGATTAGCAAAGGCCAATGGATTAGCAGAAAGGTTGTCATGGCATTTTTTTGTTTGACAGAAAAGAGTGTTGTGGCACTTAACCTATATATGGATGAAGCGATGTCAAAAATGTAGTTCGATACCAATGCCGGAGAAATGTCAGGATTCTTGATACGAATAAGATATTGATGGAAATAAAATGTAATCTTCAAACTGAAGAGTAGGTGAACTCTAAATTCACTACGTTTTCTAGCCAAAAACTAGATTTTGGTTAAGCTACATTGAACACAATCATAAAAAGGCTAAAATTGACCTACGGCTCATAAAATATGGACATGTGAGCATGAAAACACCATAATGCAACTCTTGTAGTCTCTGTTGACCTGCTGTTAAGCGGTAACAGCTAATGTTAACTATCTCTCTTTCTACCCATGTCAACATAGATTGGTTGATCGAAAACTGTAGCATCTTACGGGAAAGAATGTGCATCCCCTGGATAGGAGGATAGCAAGTTTACTGTGTCCCAGACACATTCTCTATTAGGGCAACAGAAAGCCTGTCGTCTCAAAAAACCCTGACAGTACTACAGGGCACTAAAGTACTGGTAATCTGCAGAAAAACATGGCCAATAAAAACAAGAACGTTTACCGCCTGAAGCAGCACCATCCGATAATGCCTAAAGAGCAAAAACAATGTAAGTCATAAAAACACCGGGGATTCAGAAAAACATTATTTTGTTAATATTGTTTTTTCCGATGACAATAGACACATTTTCTTTAAATGGCATGAAGTGTAGTTGAAATGCGTAATAACAAATTAGGAAATTAACTAAAGAATGTGACACTCATGATATGAGCGCATACGCAATACCAGTCAAATATTCTGAGCAAACTAGATGACATTAGACATTAGAGCATGAACTCTTAACACTGATACATGGGTAGAGATTAGGGCACTACATGTACCTTGCTATTTGTATGGAGTAAACTGCACTATAGTAAAAAGTTGAGTATGCATGTACTCTTTAAACTTGTATTTGTGCGTTCGTATCCTAAGTAAAGAAAAATCAGTGCTATCACTGACCAAAGCCTCATAATCCCAAAGAGTGAAATCCACAGACTAAGATTTTAATCCCATTATTATTCTGCGTTCGCAGATTAAAACTGAAAAATCAGCGGGATGAAAATCCTTTTTATTAAACACAAAGATCCCCCAGTGCAAAAGGCTAATCACTCAGGTTTTAAACACATGGTCATTATCTTGTGTTGACACGCATTCTACTGACCCAAGGACAAATGTATTTCAGACACACATAACTGCCATGAAGGCTTTCAGATAGACTTGTCATACACCACTTGTATCATCCAATAAAGATCAATACAATTTTATGGAAAAGCCTGCAGATGATGTCTTTACGGTCCACCAGGGTCAAACACATTCTGGGTGTCAGGGCAGTGTGGGTCATATCCATGTCACAAAAGATGATTAACAATAAATAGTACAATATTTGATACCTACTTAAATTACTGGATGCATATATAGGTTGTTCTAAAACATCTTAAGTGCTGGACCAATGAATTCATAAAAAAATAAAAATAATGACATAACTAGTAAGGAGTCTTAAATTCGAAAAGACAGGGGACATCAGCTGTTAGAGTTGTCTCATAAGTATTTTGGCTCCACACATATAATTAGGTAATTCAGTGGCATTGCAAATATGCACAATTTCCACAATTACAAACTGATAAATAAATAATAGAAATACTTATATATACTGTGTCAAAAGAAATGCTGACTTTTTATGAACATCATTGAATAACTGTTACATGTATGTTTTTAAGTGTTATAAAGTGAAAAAGAAAAAAGGGAAAATCACTGCACTTGGATCTGAGTAAAGCTCTGGATATACAATTTACGTTTAACAATCTATTCTTTAATTATAACTGTTTACTAATCCAGATTGAGAACATAATGTCAAATTACCCAAAGGTGTGGTTACATGTGTTGAAAAATAAATTAAGTTGAATATTAAAATCAAATGTTTATTTCTTTTTTAACCATACAATGATGTGTTATAGTTGTTATGTTCCCTGGTATACTAATGTTCGGTCAAGATGTACAACACCCCTTTCCCACCATGTTGTCCTGTATCCGAGGTGCACATATCCGAATCATCTGACCAGAAATCTCGTCAGCTTTAAAAACGTTTAAAATGCAAACACTATCTGTACTTTTTTACGACGGGAAACCAAATAAATCTAGTCTGACAATCGCGAACCCATCCGATGCTCGGCATCTGTCTCCCTCAGTGTGAGAAAAAGCAGTGATGAAAAAGGCTTTGAACGCCATCTTGTTCATTGCAGCTGCTTGGGCCCTGAATACAGGAACCCATTCATTCGAGGAGGCGGAGGGAGGGGGCACACTGGCAAAATGAATTCATCTTTGTGAACCAGTAAATACAAATAGCTCTTTTAAGAAACACCAACATTTCCTGTAAACTAATAGAAATGTGTTACATCCCGTAATGAATTCTTCAGATGCCATTTACTTAGCAGTGCTGCTGGTCAATAACTTGAAAGTGGGAGGCTACATCTTGCCTCGGTGCTACAGGAGGCTCAGCTCGGCTTCATGCGACAGCACAATTGCCTCTTTGCTAAACTACGTTTCGAAATATTTACCACTTAATAAAAGTATCCGTACTCCTGTTTCTACATAAACACTTTATGCTGGCAAGCTTGATAGTATTCAAGGCTTCGTCGAGGCTGTTTTCCGGGCTCCAGCTGAGACACTGTGGAGCAGCGCGGCCCGGTGGGCAATGGTTACTGTAGCTGCTAACAACTCGCCCTGCAACACACCCGTGATCGAGATAAACAGATTGTCAAAATCCAATTAGACTATCTCGTTTCACATCATTAAAAGAAGAAGTTCAAATTAAGGTCGATCAGAGTGTTTGTAAACCGACGCTGGGCTTAACACTCGTGAAACTAAAATGGCTATTGCCCCTATCACAGCAGAGCTTATTGTCGTTTTTTTCTTCAATGCGATCTTAAATCGCTGTTTCCGCTTTGCAATAAATGCACAAAATCATATTTATGCATTGAGAATTACGGGGAAAATTCGCCCTAACGCATTATCCATTTCCTTTTCAGCACTATGGGTGGATGACTAGGTGGCTCAATGCAGACTAAATGTGGGAATGTTAACATATAGCTGTGACATAGGCCACAGAATAATCCATGATGGTTTGGTTTCGATTCACTAAATTAAACGCCGTTAGTTCAACAATCCCATTTAAAACATGGCCTTTCACATGAATGTCCAAAGCTGAAACATTCGGCATTACGTAAATTATTTCAGAAAGGGGAATACTAACGCTTCAGTGCACGAATTTTACATAAAAGCGGCATTCAACAACAACACCGTTCGTATTCACTACGGGTAGAGGCAAATTGTTCTGGCTGCCATGTTCCCTAGTATACACACCCAGATCGGCCATACCAGGCTGCGGCCACTGCTGGCTAACTTGTATGGACTGGCTACGGAATAGTGGGGGTGGTAGTGATTCTGTTGGTGAAGTAGCCATTTTTAGACTCCCTTCGTTGTCATTTGCATGATGCTACACATTTCCAACATGAGAGGAAGTAAATCCAAAGTCTGTTTGTAGTTATGCAAGTATGAGAAGTTGCAACGTTGTAATCACCCTCCTCAAACAGCTCGGCTAGGAGTTAGTCAACAATAAACTGAGTAGCAAATGTGCGACCAATTAGCTTACCAGGTAATCAGAAGCTATCGATAGAGTAGAGATGTGAACTGTGGGCCGACATAGAGAGCCAATATGCTGGTGGTGATTGGGCTCAATATAACGTGTTTAGTAAGCCCTGACTTTAAACATTGTTCGGGCAAAAGGGCTACTAATATATTTCAACAACGAGATCTTATTTCTTAAGAGAGGGGGAAGATACCCGGACGTAGGAGAGGGGTGCTGGCTAACCTACCGAGCTGTCATCAACTAACCTTCTAATTAACATTAGCACTGGGCATTAACCACCAGCTTGTCGGATTAAATCATTACATTTAAAAGCTACCAACTATGGTTCCGGTGAATTGACATCTGGGGTTAACGCAGTGCGTTAAGTTTATCTAACAGTGACCCCCACCCACTCTCTTGGCAGCAACGACCAGCTAGCATCAGGCTAACAGCAGCTAACTGTAACGGAGGAGCCACTCAGCCCAGTTTAACCCCTTTCGTTCATCCTCCCTACTCGATAGGCTACAGCACACATTTAATGCATTTCCTGAAGCGTTATTTAAAAATATCAGCAAATATCCTTACCCGCTTTCAGTCGAGGGTATCCGTTGTTTATATCACATTGACTGGAAACCGCAAAATCTTGTCTCTCCTCTCTCCGCCCAGGCGCTAAGATTTAGCTAGTTTAGCTACCGAGGAGCGGCACTCCCCGAACCCAGTTTTTGACCCGCCGAGAAGGGAGACACACCGGCACAGAGACAAGGCGGTGTTCACCCAGATAGACCTTTCAAGAGTCCCGTGTGAGCGTTCTTCCGTTTCAACGCAAATTCCAACTCAAAGCAAAAATCCCTTCTTGTCTTTCCCACCGTCGTCGTCCCTCTTTTTTCTTCCTTCACGCCAGGATCTCAGTCGCTTCTTCCTCCGGCCATCAAACAGCAGAGATGGGCGCGGTAACCCTGCACTCAGGTCTGGGAAACCCCACGTTACGGCAGCGTCACAACGTACGCCGAAGGGTCGGCGACCAACAGATCAGGAAATACTGCCATTTTTGGTAGCACCAATAACCTAAATAACATTTACCTGCCAAAAACACAGCTTTTATTCAAACAAATTAGATCATTTAAAGTGTTAAGATCTAATTTCACGCGATAATAAATATTTATCATGCTCAAGTTGGTTAAAACAACAGCCTTTCCACACCCTAGTCATTGTTTATGTCAGTGGTTCTGATACTGTGACTTACAAAGCTCCACAGGTACTTGTGTTTACTTTCATTATAATTTGCAAGAAACTATAATATTTAGGAATGACTTTTGTATACAAGTTTGTTTTACCAATAGTATACATTCATCCATTTCACAACATAAACTCTAAAGTCGAAAACAAACATGAAACTTTGTGATGTGTTTTGGACCTAAAGTAAGTGTGTATTTCATGTCAGTAAGACAACCACTACATTAAGCCAGCAACAGTCTCATTTGCAAACCAAAGCAGACTGTGCTACACATTTGACTATGGAAGTGTTTTTTCCTGCAGTGTGCATGGCTAAATGCAAAACACATCTACACTACAAGTATATTCACTATTAACGAGTGTTCAGTCTACTATTTATTATTTTTTATATCAATAAATAATTGCTAATTTATGAAAAATATTTCAAAGATAATCCACATAATTTCCTCTACACTGGACTGATGATACATCCTTTATAAACCTTTACACTCACCAGTCCCTTTGGTCAAAATGGGCTGGCAATGGAAGTTTTTGTTGACAAGAAATTTGCCATACTTTATGGTGTATGAACTGATGTCCCTGTGTACTATGCTAAGAAATCAGTGGGGATTTTCCTCCAGCGCTTAGTGTTTATGGGTGGGCCATCACTGCAGCACAGAGATGACTTGATCATTATTATCACCAGTAGTCTAGGTAGAGTGCTCTGAGGAGGGGTTAATGCTCAGTGGGTTAAGTCGTTACTTGGAGACGTGGAACACTTTAGGGTCCACTGGGACAACAAAGTGTGTATGGGCTTGGTCCGATGGGGGAAAACAAAAGCATCATCAGCTATGGTTGGGATGAAGAACGCTCCTGAGAGAGAGACAATGTTCTGTCTACAGTAGCCCAGCATTAAAGGATGTGTACTGTTTGTGCCTGATCTGTTTCGCTTTTGTCTCTTGACATCCACATTTTGCAGATAAAATAATGGATATATGCACTCTATAAAATCCTGCGTCACGAACAATTGCTAGGGGTTCATGGCGAATTCTGTAAACCTCAAAATTGTAGGATGAAACAAATTGCTTTCCAACAGTTATCTTCTTTGGGATGGTCTGTATCCCATGTTAATGTACCAAATACATACCTTTCACATATTAACTGTCAGAATATAAGATAGTATAATGTATACTTTCAAAAAAATTATGTCAATTGTCTGTAACGGAAACGCTAACTATGTGATTTTCTGCCAGTAGGAGTCTCTAAATTAAAACAAAACAAAAGATGGAGTTAGGTGGCGCCGTAAAGTAGCGTGGGGTGTTACAATAAAATATGACTTTACTGTCAGATCAAGTCTAAAAATGTTCTTGCAAAACAGTGACTCCATTTGCTACATCAACAAGGTAAGCAAGGAAACAGACATCTAACACAACATTACAATGACTAAAGACAATATGTACAAGACCCTTTATTGTACATTTGGACAGGAATTACACCCTGTATTCATTTTAAGGACTGACTGGTGCACAATAGTGGTGCACCAGTCAGATGGCCAAGAGTTCTTAATTTTAACCTTATTAAAGACTGGAATCTTGAATTTGTCGATTTGATAGTTGGAATAAATATTGGCTGTTTTTAATTGTTCCCATCAAATTGTAGATACAGGTTGTTGTTGTCGTCGTCACCACCATTGCAGTCAGTTTACCCTGTAAGGAATACTTCATCATTCAGGAGGTTATCACTGGAGCAGAATATTCCCAAGGGGTCTCCTATTGTCCCAAACAGGCTCACCCAGTTATTAAAACCAGGAAATTAAAAGAAGTTCCACATTGAAATTCAGTTTTTATCCAATGCAGTTCAGGTGTCGCTAACATTTGCTAAACTAGTTTTTCTGAAAAGACGTCCGATGAGTTAAATCCTTTTTCCAGTTAAAATAAATAGTTAAAAACAAACAACATCTATCTTTAATCAACATCTATCTTTAATCATGAAAATATAGATTAAAACTGGATAAAATGTCAATGTATTACAGCTTCTGGCAGACAACCACAACACGTGTAAAAGGGATATGACGCCATTACAGGTTACCAAAAGTTACTGAGCGGTAATTTGATGAAATTATCTATAAGTTTGAAAAGTGTTGAAAATATTAAGGATCATATAAGGACACAACTATAGTTCTAGTTTTTTTTAGAAACGTTAATGTGAAAATGTTACAACATTGACTTTATAAAGAACAACCAGTGGTAGACAGACTCATGCTGAGTTGAAAACACCACCCAGTGCGTGTGCTCGTGTTCTGGGTGTGAGTTTCCACCGGGACTCATCGGCCCAGGTTAATGCTGCTGAGATTTAGTTGCCCCTGGATACACCCCTGCCTGTCTGCTGCATACATGTGTTGTGAAGCTTCTTCAGCGGAGCTCCGGACCACCTGGGGGAGGAAGATCATCGTCTGCATTCAGCCTTGTGATGAGCAGGGCGGAAAAAGAACGGTCCACACCTCGATGCACTTTCAATATCAATGTTCATTTTTATTGTCAAACAGTGATGTTAATGATCGCCAATAATTTAAATAAGGAGAGTTTAACAATTGCTTATATTCTTCTGTAAAGAACATTCCTTAATTGTATAACTAACTCAACTTCTTATATGATGATGATGAACATGGTAGCTTTTTATGTTTTAATAAAGCAACTGTTTAAAATAAAAAATGTAAATGAACATTAGGGCTACATATACAAGTTGAATAATTGATTAATCGATGAACAGAAAATGAATCAGCAACTATTTTGGTAATCCAATCATTACAAAAATGTAATGGAAAAATTGTTGAAAATGCAGTTTATAGCCTCTCAAATGTGGAGATTTCTTTATGTTATGTAATTAGAATGATTGTATTTTGGTTTTGACTGACAAAACAAGACATTTAAATGGACTAGAGAAACTGGCTTGACATTTCCCCTTCGTTCTGACATTTTATCGACAAGAAAATGTATTAAAACAATATTCATACGATTTATTTATACTGAAAATAATGGCTTGCTGCAGACCTATTTAAAATGGTCATAGAAAGTCAACTTTTTCTTCTCCAATACATTATAGGGTTGCTTTGGCTTACTCCATGCTTTGCGCTCACACGCAGACAGATACACAGTAAGTAGCACTATCTCACAGTATTAGCGAGAGCTCAGAGTAGAAATCAGATTAGAAAAAGAGGCAAAATGGCAACACAAATATTGCCTAATATGATCTCATACAGTTCATAAAACGGGTGACATTACACGAGGCTAAGCCCATAATGACCTTGCTTTTTATAGGCAGGTTGGGGTGCAGTAATCTGATTTAGTGTAATCTCCTACAATCTCTGATAAATGCTTACAGCATGTATCTCTGAGAGGTCAGATCCTATTGGTCCGCTTTGAGCCATTACTGACATCTGCTGTTCACATGCACAGGGCCTGGCTCACATGGAGCTGAATCGAGTTAGTGCTCATCATTAGAAGAACTCAACTATTTAAATGTGATTGAGCAATGCTGTAAAATAAGCTAAGTGAGGATTATTCCTAATATCAGATAATGTTTTCAATGTTTTGTGAATGTCCAATATGGTTGAATTGTTTCCACTACATGTGTGTGACAAGCCCTCTCTTCATTTGTTATCTTTAAAAAGGCCTAAATACACATGAAGGAGCAGTCTATTCATTTCAAATTCATATCTAATATATTCATTTTTCAAATTCTGATCTTTTACACAATTTGTTGTTGCACCATGAAGTCAAATTTGATAAAAATAATGTACATATTGTGTATACCGTCCATAAAAATACCCGCCATGGAAATAAGAGCTTTCCCTGTAAATATTTTCAGCATTAAATGATTCATTTCAGTTTTTCCAATTTGTGCAGAGGGGCAAATACTCAGCACCACCTTGTATGTTTTGTTTTTGAGGGCCCCATATATATATTTCTTTTAACCCTTAAATGTTTTCTGCATCCTTGGGGATACAGTCATTTGACAGGCTGTGTCCATGTGCGATATGGGTGTAGTATTGTGTAAAAAGGGTGTAAATGTTGTAATATAAGTGTTTTGGGGTGTCATAACAGTGTAATATGGGTGTCATAACGGTGTAATATGGGTGTCATAACGGTGTAATATGGGTGTCATAACGGTGTAATATGGGTGTCATAACAGTGTAATATGGGTGTCATAACGGTGTAATATGGGTGTCATAACGGTGTAATATGGGTGTAGTTTGGGTGTAATAATGGAGTATTATGGGTGAAATAAAATAGTAATCCGAAATATTTATATGTGCTTGCCCATTTAAGGGTTAAGCGTTGTCTATGTATTCAATAGTTAAAACATTGTGTCCACTTAGAATATAATAAGAATGATCAACGAGTAGTGTGCAGATATTTGTATCTCTTTTGTGCTCCTAGTTATTCTTCAGTTCTAGTGTAGACACCTGTTCATAAACCACTCTAATGATTGTGGACTATGCCCAGAGTGGTAAGTAATCCGGCCCTAACTTACTTACAGTATTTCAAATAGGCCTACACTACAACACTTCCAATGCCATAACATTCCTGGAATTCCAAAACGGCTGGAGGGGCCAGTGGGGACGTCAAGGGGTTCCTAGTGGACGGTACGGGTTAGTGCAGAGATCTAGTGCAGTACTGGGCCCGGTCCACAGGCCTCAGGATGGGAGTGACGGACTGAAGGGATTCAAGGGAACTATAGTTTGATTTTCATTCTGAATCAGTCATCAACCAATACGTTTTGTGCATAAGATGAAACGTAAGGGGGGTGTTAGTTAAACACCGTGATTTCTGGGGCCAAATGCAAATATTTAATTTATTTGTAGCATGAAATTATCTAATTCGTGATTGATGAAATATAATAACATGCTCATTGGTTGGAATATACATGATAAAGACTGTTATTGTTGTTATTCACAAAGCATTTAAGCTTACAGCTCCAACTCTTGCTATTATTACCAATACATTTGTTCATAGCTGATAAATAGGATGTAGTTTTACGCATGGTCTTTATACAAAATGACTGTTTTATATTAATTATCTATATCATTCTGGGTCATATTTGACAGACTGCGCCTTGTTTGGCCTCAAGTGTGAACTCTGCCTGCTGCATTTGATGGCTCTAGCACCAGCAGTGCTACAGTATGTACTGTATACATCTGCTGGTTTACATCAGCTGACACGCCCTGAACCATGATATAACACAGCTGCCGAGGTGGTGGTGATGTACCGCCCCCCCCTGGTGGTGGTATTAGATATGCAGTCATTTGCTTCAAGCTTTCAATCAATTTAGAGCGAGTCAGATTTGTGAACAAAACTTAGTTTAATATTTCTTAATAAATAATCTACTCATTTCTTAATGTTGGCAACATAAATGTACGGTATATCAAATGTGTGTGTGTTGTGTCAGTGTGTATGTGTAGATTTAACTCTGGCCAGCCTCCAGGTACTTTAGAGGTCAGTCAGCAGCGGAGGAGAGCGTGGCCATCAGGGTGACTCTGTAAACATTGGTCTCGTCCCCCTTCAAGGTAAGAGGCACACATGTCTGCACCACCTCGTAGGGCTGAAACACACACACACACACACACACACACACACACACACACACACACACACACACACACACACACACACACACACACACACACACACACACACACACACACACACACACACACACACACACACACACACACACACACACACACACACACACACACACACACACACACACACACACACACACACACACACACACACACACACACACACACACACACACACACACACACACACACACACAAGGTTAGATGGAGGTGTTGCTATAAAAGCTGATTAAACAAGTCAATTTAACTATTTCTATTTAAAAACGTTTGTTCAGTGTTTCCACCAGGATATAAAATCCACAGCCAAACCTTTCATACTGTGTAATTCAGCATTCTCTTCTTATTGATGCTAGCACACCGCTGTATATATACATTTTTACTTTTCTCTTTTCCTCCGTACCCAAATCTCTAAAAACAGGGGTACAACGGAGCTGATCCAGATTTACGTCTGATATGACGTCATATCGGCAATGCAGACCCACAGCACTATCAGAAACGTTGCTATCAGAAACAATGCCAGACTGTTTTGGACGTAATATGGTCGGTGTTTACATTAGCATCGCTAACACTCAGAGCTAACCTGTACTGGAGAGCATGTGTGTGAAGAAGCAGGAAGTAAAAAGGAACTCACCTTGTGGTTTAACGGGCAAGAGAGAAAGCCTTTGAGCTCCAGACTGTTTCAGAGATAATCCTTGATAATCCATGATATGGCGTTTCATCACGGCAGTATTTAGTTTAGACAGTAGCTGCCGGGTCCCGCATGAGCTCAGACCCCTCCTTTTTTTATTTTGTATCAATTTTTTTAAAGCTTTATACCCAAAATCAGCACTTTTGAAACAGGAAGTGAAATAGAGGGATCTGAGGCATGGCTAGAACGGGTGATCTGTTTGGTATTTTGAGCAAAACACTTCATAGACATGTTTTTTATATATTTGTATATATCTGAGACCTATGCTATTGCCTAAAAATAGCATGATAGGTGACCTTTTAAGTAAACTGAATAATAGGAGATTTTGCATTTGCTGTAAAATCAAGACTTGTAAGAGAAAAACCTTTAAGACACATCTTTAAATGAATTCCGATTCATGCTAACATTTTAACCTGCACCCTCCTCTGTAAACGTTGGTTTCTCCTCTATAAAAGTGGTGATACTGTCCTCACCTTGTATCCACTGTGGGGACTCCATGTGATGGTGACGGTGCGTTTGTGGCCCGTCTCCACGGTGCCTTTGCTGGGCTCCACAGTGAAGCCTTGCTGCTGCAGAGACGCCACGTTCTCCCAGTGAAACTCACCACTCTGGGGGAAAACAGAGAAGAGTGAGTCATCACACACACACACACACACACACACACACACACACACACACACACACACACACACACACACAACACACACACACACACACACACACACACACACACACACACACACACACACACACACACACACACACACACACACACACACCACACACACACCACATCCAACACACACACTCACACACACACACACACACACACACACACACACACCACACACACACACACACACACACACACACCACACACAACACACACACACACCACACACACACACTACACACACACACACACACACACACACACACACACACACACACACACACACACACACACACACACACACACACCACACACACACACCACAGTATCATAATAATATTTTAGTTTGATGATGATCCTAAGAGAAACCCTGACTCTTATTAAGATAAGATGGACCTTCATTTTCCCCGTAGGGGAAATTCAGGTGTCATAGCAGCAACAGCAACAAGGGTAAACATAGGACAGATATGAACTCATACAAGGATAATAATAATAATAATAATAATAATAATAATAATAATAATAATAATAATAGATGAAATAAGAAATGTGAGAATAAAAGTGTAGGAAAAATATGTAAAAGAAAAGTGACAGTTTAAGTTAAAGTTCTACATATATTCAGATATCTATAGTTATGGGATTATTCAATATATACATTTTCGTCTTTTACATAATTTTGCGAGTCGTCGTACAGACAGTGCAGGTTATTTGGATCGAGTGGTATGATGTTTTATGAACTCCCTTATGATGCACTGCAGTACACATGATGCAGCATTTAGCAGCATTTAGCAGCATCAGTACCTTCTTGCTGGGCTGGGTGGAGCGGATGGAGCCCACCTGCAGCTCCCTCACTGCGGGGGTGATAGCCCCCCCGCTGTAGCCGGCCCTCAGGTTCACCAACACAGGGATGGTGGGCTTTTCCATCACCTCTGACTCTGCTCCAAACAGACGACCACAGGAAAGTTAGGCCTATTTACAACCAATAATACGTACTTTCACCAGACCAGTGGCAAAAAACAACATTTTGGTTGGACTAAAATACCTTCACCACTATGGGGTGGAAATGAATCCAACTTTGTACCAATATTCAAGGTCCCCTGAGGATGACTTGGGGAGCCCCTGACTTTTCAAATAGTGCCGTTTTTAAGTCAAAAGTGTCCAATACTTACTTAGCTGCAAAATGAATGACCTTCCCATCAGCCTCAGAAGCACTTTGTGTTGATTGTAAGTTGGTTGACCTTACATTATATATGGCATCAGCATGGTACTATTATCCGTATACTAGCATGCTATTGTTAGGGGGGCTAGAGCCCGCTCGTGAACTGTTAGCGCCAGAGCCTCGCTACGGGGAAACTGTGGCGCATAAGAGGAGGCCCCCTGCGCAAGATGAGGCCCTACGCACTCTGCGTGTTCAGGCGATTCAGACAAACATAAATGGATGATGTATGCTTGCTTATGGTATTTGAAATTCATTTTATAGAGTTATGTTTGATACTGAATGTCAATAATTAGTTTTTAGAAAACAATACAAGGGAAGATATAGTCTAGAAATGTGTGCAGTGTGGATGCACACATTTCTTTGTACACAGCTGTGTGCACACATGGCACATTCGGCCAGTGTGGACAAATGTTGCAGACATAGCAGAAGACAAAATCTTCATAATTTGGTCACTTGCAACAATGCCAATGCGGAAACAAATTAGACTTTACTTCTAGAGAAATATTATGTGACATAAAAATCACCGTACAGTACGTAAATTACAGTACGAATTCTAGCAAAGCACAAGCTCTCCTCCAAATACAGATGCTGTCATAATGCACCAACAGCACTTGGATTTACAGTTTTAGTTTGGGATTTCCGGTGACCTAATCCAGGAAGTGCCCCTATTTTCACACATGGATTCTGTGGTGAGATGTTATCTGGATGCTGTTGACAAGCACATGTTCTCTCAGCTCCTTATGATTAGCTTCAATGACTACAACACATACTCTTAGTCATTTGTATAGTTTCTGTGTCTGTATTTTCGCTGCCTTCAGTATCTTTGAGAACATATTTTAAGTAAGACCATTTTTGCATGGATAATTTCCAATTTCGAACAGAAGGTGGAGGATACCTGTGATTTGAGGTTGAGCCGTGATCAGTGGAGGGAGGAGGGATTCGATGGGCACCGTCAGAGGGTCTCCTCCACACAGATACATGTTGTGTGAAGAGGCTGCCCCCCTCAGATCCAACACACACACTACACTCTGAGAGACAGAAAGGATACAGGGTTAGGTTGTATTATAGAGTCATAAAGTGATCAGCGTATAATAATAATTTTGCCCGAACCATGGCATACTTTTAAAGGTAAGGCACGTTTTCTATATAGCACATTTAAACTACAAAACTATTTAAAGTATTTACACAGCGTGCAAAAGAAACACATTAGAAAATGACAGTCATTACAAGACAAGAGAGAGGGAAAACAGAATAATCACATATTTTGGTAGTATGTTGGAGAATAAAAACTGAACGCTGATTTTCCAGTGCGTAGAGTCAAGTTTTTAGTCCTGTGGGTGGGAGTCTTTCTGTGTGGTGTTCTGCTCACCTTATTCCTGAGCTCTACGGTCATCCTGTCAGAGTAGTAGACAGACGGGTGGTCCGGCTGGAAGCTGACCGTGAGGTCCTGACTCTGTCCTGGAGCGATGCTGCCCTCTGTTGGCAGAACGCTGAACACACTCAGCCCGCTGAGGTTCTGAGTTCCTGCTCAGGGTATAACAGAAGTGATGTAGTACTATAGTATGTACAGGGTATATGCAGGAATCCTGAAGTCAAATGTAATACATTTTAAGACCTCATCGCCACTTCAAATTCCAACCGGTTACATTGGCGACACACTTTACCTCACATTTACTATACAGTATTGATTAAGATAGCACAACTAAACAGCTTGTGATAACTCCTTATCATAATTCAGATAGAACAAAGCACAAGAGAATTAATTGTGTGACCAACCCAATGTAAGGTTTATTAGAAAAAGAAACCAATGTAGTATTTGATTTAGGCATTGTTCCCAAGAGATGCAAACTTGCATTTCCCCAAAACGATGTTGTTTAACAACAGGCGTAAACGGACCTTCGCGCGCAATCAAGCAGTGAGCGTGCGACAACCTCTTTGGACAATTGATATACTTATTGAAAACAAGCTACAACATTTAATACCTTGGAAAATGCCATTTAATACTTTTTAATAGCCTTAATTTTCGCTATATTTATTTATCTTAAAATACTTTTTAAGACCCCGCGGACACCCTGTATGTAGGATCTGAGTATTTATTGCAACCCTGGCTACAAGTGCTGCTTTTAAAATAAATTAAAACAAACATTGTAATTGAGATCAAATGAGAACTTATTTTATTTTCTATTTCTGGCAGAAAACACATTTTGCTGGAGGGGAAGCCAGATGTTTGAGTTATGGTCGGTTAAGGGGAACCAATAACATGTATATATTTTAGGGTTGACCCATTATAAGGCATATCCAGCCATGCAGTAGGGTGGTTTGTAAACTACCTCTCTGAAAGGTCCCAATGTGTTCAGTTTGATGGGCTGTCTTCTGAGTGGTTAAACATCACTAATGGTGTTCCACAAGGTTCAGTTTTAGGTCCGCTATTATTCTCCATCTATATTAATAGTTTAGGTGAAAATGTCGAAGGAGCAACCTTACATTTTTATGCGGACGATACCGTTATGTACTGTGCAGGTCCCTCGATTAACGAGGCTGTTGTTAAATTACAGGCTGTTTTTAACATTATTCAGGCTCAGCTCTCTGAGCTTAAGCTTCTTTTAAATGTGGATAAAACCAAGGTAATGCTCTTTTCTAAAGCTAAAAATACACCGGAGACTGCTTTGGATATTGTAACTACGCAAGGAATACAACTTGAAGTGGTTACCTGTTACAAATACTTGGGTATCTGGCTTGATGACTGTCTCACTTTTAAATTTCATGTAAATAACCTGCTTAAAAAGCTGAGGGTTAGGCTAGGTTTCTTTTTCAGAAACAAGTCCTGTTTCTCGCTTGAGGCCAGGAAAAGGCTAGTCACTGTGACCTTTTTACCTGTGCTGGACTATGGTGATTTGATCTATATGAATGCACCTGCCTATTGCCTGAGCACGTTAGATGCTGCGTATCACAGTGCTCTGAGATTTTTGACAAATTGTAAAACACTCACGCATCACTGTACCCTGTATACCAAGGCGGTTTTGCCATCACTTACTGTACGGAGGCTCAGTCACTGGTACTTTTTCATTTACAAAGCCATGTTGGATAAACTACCATCTTATATCTGCTCCCTGATCTCTCTGCGAATTGAAAGTACTTATTGCCTGAGATCGCATGCTGTGGTTTTATTAAATGTGCCAAGTGCTAGGACTGTCTTAGGGAAGAAAGCTTTTAGATGTGCAGCTCCACTAACTTGGAACAGTCTGCAAAAAGAATGGAAAATGACCAAGCTAGTACCACTACATGTTTTTAAAGCTCGGTTGGATGCTACAAAATCAGATGCTGTTGGTACCTGTACTTGTGGTTAAATATGTAAATTGTAATCCCTGTACATTTTGCTGTATGATGTCCTTTTGTTGTTTATGTTTTTATGTCTTCTTGTGGAACCTACTGCTGCAGGTCTCCCTTGAAAAAGAGATCATTGATCTCAATGGGATTTTACCTGGATAAATAAAGGTTTTGAATTGAATTGAATTGAAGATCTTTCTGGGTCTTTCAAAAAACTATTAAAATTACACTTAACACTGATCTGCCACTGCAATTTCCCATATTATATTTAGGAAGTATTTTCTGGTAAAGCGTCCTGAAAATGAAAGACAGCCCAACCTATAGTAGTGGATTTAGAATGATCTGAGAATGACATCTGTTGAATGGTGCAGCGTTAATATATCTTACCCACAGTAGGCTGGAGCTGAGAGCCTGAGTAACCCCCCAGCAGTGAGGCTACACCATCAGCTCCCCCCGGAGGCCTGGAGGGGCAGAGGCTGGCCAGCTGCACCCTGAAGCCCACTGCCACCGCCGAGCTGTTCTGCATCTGCTCGAAAAACAGGAATTAAAGTCAGTTCCAAGACATGTCTGCTCAAAAGCATCAGGGTAATCAGTGCAGCTGAATCCAGTTACGGAGTTCATTGTTTTAAAGGTCCGATATTATGAAGAAATTCACTTTTTCATGGCTTTTAAACATAATTATGTCCACAGTGTGTAAAGACATTCACAAAATGTTAAGAAAAAAACATACTCTATTGTACTTTTTGTATAATATATATACTTTGTCAATTATAGATGTGTTTGTAAGTATCAGCACCACCTGAAACTTCTCTACCTGGCGGCCATTGTGCTTTTTTGCCAACTGATTAGCCCCAAGATGTTAAAGGGAGAAAAACGCTGAGCTTTTGTTAGCTGGATGTGTCCTAATACCCTGGACGAATCAGCACTGGAGCACTTCCTGTTGCGTTATGTTGAAGTCAATGGGTTATTAAATTAGTTTGGTGAGTGGATAAACTTAATATTTGACAAAAATGTGCCAAAAAGTAGAACATTTCTGAATGTGTGAACAAAACATTTTACCGTGACATGTTTGTTGGCCGGGGTCAGTGGACGACGACACTGCCTATTCCTTCAAACAGAGGCTTAAGAATCGGGCGATAACAACTCTCTGTAACTACTGATACAAAAATAATATTGCCGTCAGCACTGTGTTGACTGACCTTCAGGACGTGCGAGGTGCTCTCCTTCTCCAGCACATAGCCAAGGTCCAGGAGACCTCCAGGGTGAGAGCAGGTGACAGCGGGGAGCACCCCCTCCCCACGAAGAGTCATCTCAAGGGTCATCTTCTGGCAACGCACCTCCAGAGTCTCACTGAACTGCAGAACAGTAGAAGGTTGTTAAATAACGTTGGAACATTACAACAGCTAAAACTAATGAGGAAAAACAAGTACTGTGGGAAAAGTTTGAGGAAACAGCCAGCCGTCTGTGGTCAATTCAAATCCATGGTCAATGGAGAGCATATCAAACCAGTATAAGCTAACCTATTTTGGCTCCCTTCTTCTTTTAGGATTCATTTTCAAGTTGTTTTCATTGGTTTTAAAGGCTCTTAATAGTTTAGGACAGGGGTAGGAGCCACAATGCTTGCTTTGCCATTGCTTATTATTCTTATTATCATCTTCATTTCTGTTTACACCACTTTTAATTCTTATTGGTTATCACTTCCGGCAATTGTCACATGGGTGTGGTTGATTTGTATTTAGGTCACCTGTGGGAAGCCGGTTTTGTGTATGACGAAGAGGAGAGGGTAAATTGCTCCAACACTTTCTGTTGACCGCGTGGTTCTGGATTTGGATATTGTTTGTTCTGTGTCTTTATTAAACACCATGAACTGTAACGGACTACAGACTTTTGAATCGAGCTAGTCACAGCGAAGAGCAAGTTTCAGCCTCTCAGCGGAATAACTCATAGGGAGCCTTCATTGCTAAATCGTTGTTGTTTCATAATCATTACTGAAGCTTAGATCCTCTGCTGCTAGATTTAAAAGAGACTACAATTGTAAAACTTTTATTTATCATTGCTTTAACTTTCATTCTTCCTTTGTATTTATTATTTTGTATGTTCTTTTACATCATTTGTTTCATTTCTATTTTTAACATGTTCTTTTTGCTTGGTTTTATTACACCGTTTTTATTTATTTTGCTTGATTCACTTTATTGTAAAGTATTTTGAACTATACGTCCGGTATAAAGGGAGCTATATAAATAACGTTTACATTTTTTTTTTTTATTCTACACAGTTAACAGACCTTTTTCTCCAGAGATGGACTGAAGGCCAGCACCAGAGTGTGTGTTTCCCCAGGTCTGATGCATCTGAGAGCATTCAGGAGGGAAAAAGGACCGTGGACATCCAGCACTGACGACCTCAGCTTGGAAACAGTCAAAGAAGTGGCAAACAGTTCATATTATTTATATCATAATGTGTAGAGCATCTCCTTTAATAAAAGTAGTATAGGGCCAGTTTAGGGTTAAGAAATACCAGCTTCATTCGACTATTAAGTCAGGACATACAAAGATGCCTTATCTATAGAATATTTAAAAAAAGTAAAACTATTTAGGATTCTTTACATTTATTTAGTCTCATTTTCTAAATAAATTCAAGTAGTTGTTTATATGCTTTTATTTGAAGGCAGCTTTGAGCATTTTGTATTTATTGGAGAAAGGCAGCATGGCAAGGTAGGTAAACAGTTGTCATTGTGGATCATTGAAAGGACATTCTTGGCTGGACATAGGACAATGCCTCAGCAGCAGTTTCAATTCAGAGTTCGTTTTTTTTAGTTTTCCGCTGCTGTACACATGAAGTGGGATTTTGTAACACTCTTTGCGTTAGCCCTTTAAAACATGATTCCTCCTTCTGTAGTAATGTGTTAAACATTTAGTTTGATCAGGATACATCCAAAGATTCCTTTGAAATGTTCTGGACTGTAAACCTCTTGATCACTTTTTCTCCTGAGGACAGAAGACACAAACAAAACACAAGGATAAGGATGAGAACAATAAAATGTCTGTATGGTAGATGCACGTGTGAACACTTTAAATCACTCACCCACTGCCACCTGATGGAAGTCTATGCTCTTATGCCCGTTGTTGGATGTGACCACCAGAGGGGGCTGTACAGCGGGACACTGTAGCTGCAGGTACAGCGTGTTGAAGGAGCTGGGGAGATATTAGCAGAGGTGGGAGAAGTACTCAGATCTTGTACTTGAGTCAAAGTAGAAGTACCAGAGTGTAGGAATACTCTGTTACAAGTATAAGTCCTGCAATCAAAATGTTACTCAAGTAAAAAGTATTGCCATCTAAATATACTTAAAGTAGTCATTCTGCAGATTGGTCCATTTCAGAATAATATATATGATATGTTTTATAATGATTGATCATGAAAGTGTTCTCAAAGCTGGTAAAGGTGCAGCTAGTTCTATTTCATACCTACTGACCGCCGGAGGCGGTGCTTTAGCACTGGATATCTTCTGTCTCGCGCATGCGTAGGTCGAATATTTATATCAACAAAGTCACGTGTGACCTCGTACGACCCGGAAGGCATAAGTTCCGGTGCCGTCGACGAGTTCAGTCCTTTTCATCTTCTCGCAGCGTAGGTTACTACTTTATGAGTAGAAGCCAAAGCTAGCTTACTGAACAATTAAGATCCTAGCTCATCGCTATTTGTAGCCTTGTGATCGTTAGATCGGAGCTGCGGGCTAGAAAGACGCTCGCCCTCCAAAGGCTGCGACGAGCTAGCTGTCCGTCCTCCCAAGGGAGGGGACCGCGGTATTCACCGCTCGGATCTTAGGAGCTCCGGATCGGTAAAGAGCGGACGCTCCTGCACGTCAGCCGGCGCTACCGTTTTTGCTGTTTGTGCTATATATTCTCAAACTAATGAGATAATTGTATACAATTAGCCGAGGGCTCTCGCTAATTGTCACTGCGCAGTTAGCTGAGCGCTTTCGTTCAAGCTAAACTGTTACCTACACTAGTGAAAAGAGTGTCTCCGCACCTCTTTTCACTACGAACATTGGTTACTTACCTGATTCTATCGTCAGTTAGCTGAGTGCTAGCCGTTCAAGCTAACTGTTACTGCACTGGTGAAGAGAGCGTCTACCGCCCTCATCTCACTACAAACATTTGGTTACTTAACCGATTCTATCGTCCAGTTAGCTGAGTGCTAGCCCGTTCAAGCTAACTGTTACTGCACTAGTGAAGAGAGCGTTTCCGCCCTCTTCTCACTACAAACATTTGATTCTATCGTACCTGATTCTATCGTCCAGTTAGCTGAGCGCTTTCGTTCAAGCTAGACTGTTACTGCACTAGTGAAAGGAGCGTCTCCGCACCTCCTCTCACTACATACATTGGTTTCTTATCTGATTCTATCGTCCATTTAGCTGAGTGCTAGCCCGTTCAAGCTAACTGTTACTACACTAAGTGAAGAGGGCGTCTCCGCCCTCCTCTCACTACAGACATTTAATTCCTTACCTGTATATCGTCCAGTTAGTTTGAGTGCTCCCGTCAAGCTAACTGTTACGCGCGCTAGTGAAAGAGTGTCTTCGCCCTTCCACGGTGCACAATTGGTTCCTGTGCCATCCTCCAGTTAGCCGAGTGCTCTGGCTCATAGCTAACTTACTACAGCGTTAGTGAAGAGTGTTTCCGCTCCCCTCTCCTTGCACACAGTTGGTTTCTGTTCCATCCTCCAGTTAGCTGAGTGCTCTCGCTCAAAGCTAACTCGCTACCAGCGCTAGTGAAGAGAGTGTTTCCCGCTCCCCCTCTCCCTGCACACAGTTTGTCTTAAGAAACCATTCCATCTCATGTTAGCAGAGTGCTTTCGCTCAGGCTAACTTGCTACGGCGCTAGGGAGAGAGTATTCCGCTCTCCTCTCACAGCATACATACCACACACTTGTTCGCACCCCAGTTAGCAGAGTGCGTACGCTCACGCTAACTACTTTGTGCTCACTCCCCTCCATGGTGGAGTTGTTTCCCTGGCCAGTTATTTACAGTCAGCTGAGTGCTTCCCCTAAGAGTGGTGCTATGTTTAACGGCTGTAACACCTGTATGGCTTCTCTGCAACCAGAGGATGGCCATGAACCTTTGCCCCTCTTGTCTTGGCCTCGAGCATCTGAGGGAGGGCCTTTCGGAGGACTCGTGCATGAATTGTAACCATCATGGCCTCGTGCGGTAAGAGCTGCTAGACTAGCCCAGGGTTGAACTACTGACTGAGGGTGGCCTTCCCCCTGCACAGTCGACTACATCCCAACCTACCCGTCCTAGGCGTCGGGCAGCAGAGGCTGCAAGTGGCCCCGCCCCAAGAAAGGACTAAGCCTGATAGGCTGTCCTCTAGGGTGGACCGACTCACTACTGAGGTTGCCCAGATGAAGTCAATCCTCTTGGCTCTCCATTCTGGTGTCCGTACAGAGCACGCCGCTGCACCCAGTCCACCCATGCCTGAACTGATTCCAGAGGACGATGTGTTCTCATTGGCAGCTTCAGCCACTCAATTTAATGAGTATGAAGGGAGAGGGCCCGTCCCAGGCTTCTGGGCCTGGCTCCTGTACCTCAGATCATGTATCCTCGGGGGGGGGCGGATGTCGGCTCCATGAGTACCCGTCATCCGCATGGCACTGGCTCGCCAGCAGTTGGATGTACAGCAGCCCGAAACAGTGCCTAGCAGTGCGTTCTTCAGGCGCACTTTGCACCCGCCACCCTTGCAGTTTCCTCCCTCTTGTGAGTATCTGAGGGAGTTACATGCATGCTGGAGGGACACTAAGACTTTTTTCCCGTCTTACGTCCGATGGCCAAGCCCTAGCAGCCATGCAAGATGCGGCAAAGGTCGGCCTTGATCATATGCCGGCTGTGGAGCCTACCATTGCTTCCCTCATAGTTTCCCCTGATGAAGCTCTGAGGTCGGAGGCCAGGTGCCCTCGACCCCAAATGTCGGGTCACTGATGACCTGCTCACTAAGGCTTACGATTACAGCGGCACGCATGGGCCGTATAGGCAATTCCCTCTCTCACCTCATGCTCGCCCTCTCAGCTTCCCTGCAGCAGGAGGCTCTTAGCGCTTCTGCTACCAGCTCAGTGACGCCTCATTACAGGCGTTTGCTCTGATGTCAGAGAGCTTGGGCGCCTGATGTCCACTCCTCGTCCAGACTCGTCGCCAGGTTTGGCTGGCACAGTCCACCTTTATCAGAGGCATGTAGGAGGACTCTCCTTGCTGTCCCAGTGGAGCCCGGGGAACTGTTCGGTTCAGCTGGCCATACAGGTGCTTGAACGGACTGTCCAAGCTAGTCAGACCAGGCAACAGTTCTCAAGCTCTTCGCAGAGACATGCCCCCCCCCCCGGTAGGGCCGAGAGGCTCCGCATCTGCCTTCCGAGGCCGCTCCCGTCCACCAGCTCACCCCCGGTACCCCCTGCCCTGGGAACCGTCGGTATCCCACCAGGGGGGCCGGCCCGCTAACGGTCCCTGTAACCTCGCCACCAAGGCAGCCCTCGGTATCCGGTTGCCTAACCATCGCCCCCCCCAGAGCCTCCACGAGGCCGGGGGGCAAGGCGCTGAGGGTCCTGGGGCCGGCTGTCGGTTATTTCGGCCCAGCAGCAAGCTCAACTACTGGGTAGCTCAAGCTGCAGACCCCTGGGTGGTTTCCACCTTAACCCAAGGGTACAAGCTTCAGTTCCGACGCCGACCCCCAGCCTTCAGCCGGGTCAAAATGACCACCATAAGCCGACCCGGCAAAATAAATCGCCCTAAACCAGGAGCTGTCAGTCCTCCTTGCCAAAGGAGCAATCGAGCCTGTAGACCCCATCTCAAAGCCCGGGGGTTTCTACTCGACCTACTTCCTGGTAAGGAAGAAAGGCGGTGGACATTCGCCCAATCCTAGATCTAAGGGGACTCAACAAGTTCCTAAAGATCTTACCTTTCCATATGCTGAGCACAGCGGACGTTCTTCGTACCGTTGCCAGGGGGGAATGGTTCACGTCCACGCTTATTTCATGTGCCTATTGTACCTCAATCACAGGGCAGTTTCTTCGCTTTGCCTTCAGAGGCCGTCATTTTCAGTTCAGGGGTGCTCCCATTCGGACTCTCCCTCTCCCCAAGGGTGTTCACAGGTGTGTCGCGGCAGCCCTATCACCCCTGCAGCTCAGGGTATGAAGATTCCTGCCATACTTAGACGACTGGCTAATCTGTGCACCGTCCCGGTTGCAGTCAACCCAGGACACGGCTCTCCTTCTCTCTCATGTCACCCGGCTAGGCCTCAAGGTGAACATGGAGAAGAGTTATCTGAACCCCTCTCAGAGCCTAACCTTCATTGGGGTGGCTCTGGACACAGTCACTATGCGGGCCTGTCCATCTGCTCAGCGCCTGGACAACATTCTCCAGCTTCTTCCCCTCTTCAAAAGGGGCAGGTCTCTGGCTATTTATCCGGTTTCTCCGCCTCTTGGGCATGCTGACAGCTGCCTCAACTGTCATTCCCTTGGGCTTGTTATCACTGCGCCCCCCTGCAGAGATGGCTGAACGGCCTCCACTTAGACCTCAAGTTGCACAGGCACAAAAGAATCAGGGTGTCACAACAGTGCCTCTCCACTCTATCCCCATGGAGGGAGAGGTCATATATGTCGAGGGGCGTGGCCATGGGCTCCGTCCCTTTCCGCAGAGAGACCGTTACGACGGATGCCAGCCTCTCGGGATGGGGTGCGGTGTGGCAAAACAGGACAGCCCGGGGACAGTGGTCTGTTCTGGACGGCACGGAACACATCAATGTGCTAGAGCTACGAGCTGTGCACCTAGCACTCAGGCACTTCCTGCCATACCTAAGGGGGAGGCATGTGCTTGTCCGCTCGGACAACACTACAGCGGTGTACCATATAAACCACCAAGGGGGCACCAAATCTGCACGCTTGCTAGAGGTGTCCCAGACTCTCCTGACCTGGGCAGCTCCTTGCCTGGCCAGCCTACGGGCAATGTATCTGTCCGGAGAGCAGAACCAAGTCGCAGACTTCCTCTCCCGTCACAAGCCCCCACCAGGGGAGTGGCGGCTTCATCCAGAGGTGGTGGCCAACATCTGGGGTCTCTTCGGCAGGGCAGAGGTAGATCTCTTTGCCTCGAAGATGTCGACCCACTGCCTCCTGTGGTTCTCCTTGAGCGAGAAAACAGCCCCTTGGGTCAGGACGCCTGGCTCATTCATGGCCAGGGTGTCTTCTCTATGCCTATCCACCCCTCCTCTGATCCTACCAACACTCCTCAGAGTGCTTCATCAGGGCCACAGGCTTCTTTTGGTGGCCCCCTTCTGGCCAGCCAGGACTTGGTTCTCCCTGCTGCACAGACTCTGTTGCGGGACACCTTGGCGTCTGCCCAACAGGAAGGACCTCTTGTCTCAGCTGGAGGGTCAAATATGGCACCCCGACCCCTGCCGCCTCCAGCTGTGGGTCTGGCCACTGGAGGGCCCGACCCACTGCTGAGCGACTGCATAGAGCCTGTCAGGAGGACTATTCTCAATGCAGAGGGCACCATCTACTCGTAGACAGTACGAAAACAGGTGGAAACTGTTCTCTGACTGGTGCCAAGGGCGAAATGAGGACCCAGTACATTGCTCGGTGCCTACTATCCTTGAGTTCCTACAGTCCCTCCTGGATGACGGCCGGTTGTCCCGCTACCGTCAGGGTGTATGTGGCTGCTATATCAGCCCAACATGCAAAGGTTGACAACAGTACAGTGGGGAGCCATAGACTGGTATCCCTCTTTTTAAGGGGAGCACTGAGACTTCGCCCCCCGAACATCCAAGGGCCCCTTCATGGGATCTGCACTTGGTGCTGGATGCCCTATGTTCGCCTCCCTTTGAACCCTTGTTAGAGGCAGAACTGAGGTGGCTCTCAGCCAAGACTGCTTTTCTTCTTGCCATCACCTCAGCAAAGCGTGTAAGCGAGCTTCATGCCTTGTCTGTAAACAGCTCGTGTCTGAGGTGGAACTCAGATGGCTCAGGTGTCACCTTATGGCCGAACATAGCGTTCCTCCCTAAGGTGCTGACACGCTCTCACTTTAATCGGCCTATCCAGCTGGCAGGGTTTGACCCCCCATCAGGAGAAGGGGGAAGAGAGGTCAAGACTCCTATGCCCGGTGAGGGCCCTTAGAGCTTATGTCCAGACTACCGCAGGCATGCGTCAGTCTGACCAGCTCTTTTTATGTTACGGTGGTCCTAGAAAGGGCCATGCGCTCTCAAAACAGCGCTTGTCCCACTGGATCGTGGACGTCATTGCCCAGGCATACAGGGCGAATGACCGTCCCTTGCCACCCAGAGTAAAGTGCCACTCTACCAGGAGTGGTCTCCACGTCATGGGCGACCTTGAGAGGTGTGCCCCTGGAGGACATATGTGCTGCGGCCACATGGGCATCTCCGAGCACATTCGCCTAGATTCTACAGGGTGAATGTTGCCCGCCCCTCACCCGCTGGGTGTGGTCCTCCTGCAGAGTCCGCCTAGACCAGGGGTGGCCAACCAGTCAGAGGTTAAGAGCCACATTTTTTCTATGTTATTGCAAAGAGCCACATCAAACACACAGTCACTGATACCGCTTGTTTCAGTTTTTGTTTTTCTGGAGACAAGATTTCAACCACTTCACTGATGCATTTTTGTGGCATTGGGATATATTTTTTAAATCCTCTGGAGCAGAGAGAGGAGCTGTGGATTATTGTTATTGATTAATGCATCAGTGTTTCTTAGGGTCAACAACACTAAACCCACAACTTAAGATGAAAGGCGTTTAGTTTATTTAATAAAAGAGCACATGTTCAATGTGAAAAGTGACAGTAGTTATAGATTATTTGCAATTTGGTGGGTATATATATATATTTATCTTTTTTTTTATTATATATATAACCCTTGAATTCCAGGGGGGGGCGCGGGGCTCCGTTGGCGGGCAGCGCCCCTCCAAGACAATGGTAGGGGAAAACACTGGATAGTGTTTAATCAACGATAGGTTTTTTCCCCCCTCAAAGGTGATTGGTTCACTGCATTGCAGGTATTATTGTGATTGGCTCTTGGGCCACATCAAAATTAGACGCGCTGTCATCCTCTCATACTGACACCTGACACCACACATACACACGTAGGGAGAGCCGGGACGAAAGTAACACGGACGAAAGTAACGGAGCTATTTTATTCCGAGCCCGAACAACTTTGACCAGCCAAATTACGTCAGAATTATCAGTATTCAATACTTAACAGACCTACTAAATATCAGGTTTAACTGTCAGTGTTGTCACGATACCAACATTTTGGTTTCGATACCAAGTCAAGAATTGCGATTCCGATTCTTTTCTTAAAAAAAGGGAAACAGTCTTAAATGTAATTATTGTGCTTTATTTCACACCAGAACCATAACCATAACACAAACTTTTAAACAATGAGAACAATAAATAAATAAATGACAAGAATTCGTATTAAATAAAAT